>NC_080188.1:97567720-97675240 GCF_030028045.1 Hippopotamus amphibius kiboko | reverse complement strand
GAACTCAGTGGCAGCCAGGCTTCACCTTCCATGCTTGGCGGCTAGCAGATGGAGCCCTCGCTCCACCGAAAAACTCTCTGCTTTGCCTTCAGCCAGGGAATCGCCTAGCTCAGCTCTCTCTGCCTCAAGCAGAAACTCGAGGGTGCATCCAGCCTGCAGAAAGAAGAGTGCCTTTTCCTGAGCACTGCTCTGCTCTGGCAGCTCCCTGAAGGCCTCCTGGCGCCTTCTCTGCCCTCACACAGTCGTGCCATTCGGCCCACCCGGGGAGCAAAGGTCCCCCTCGGCATGGCTCAGGGTATGGCCTGTGTGTGTTTTCAGGGCTGGGAAAGGGCCGATCCAGAAGCTGGGTGTGCACTTGGGAATGGGGCCTGGTGGGCATAGCCGGCCTTCCCTGGTTGGGAAGCAGGAGATCTGGGGCCTCCGAGCTGCATGCACATCCCCTCCCTGGATGCCCCTCTTGCTTCTTCGCTGCTGCCAAGCCTCTCTCATCCCACGTGCGTCTCATCGAAAGGAGCAGGCTGCTTGCCATTCTTTGCAAGGACCTCACCCCACAGGCCTCGTTTCCTCGAACGGGAGTGCACACTGACCCAGAGCCTCCAGAGGAGCTGCTGTCTCTCCAGCCACAAAGGCCTGCAGCCGAATCCACGACAGCCTGCTGCATGGAGGGCGTCTATGGGAGAGGGCCATACATCCCAGGTGGGTGCCTCCCTGGCACCCCGCTTTCCATGGGCTAACACTGTGTGTGCCAAGTGTCTCCTGTGTGCAGAAAATGTAGCCCCGGTGCCCGCGGTGCAGGGAATCCTCTTTGGACCCAGAGCAATGTGCTAGGCAGGCCTCCCATGCTGGGAGAGCCTCCACTTCCCCCAACTGTCCAAGGGCCTCAGGAGCACACTTCGAGGGAGTGTGGGTCTGACAGGCAGAACGGCCCGAGTGAGGAACGTGGATGGCAGGCCAAAGCCAGCTCTAGGGCCTGTTCTGGCCTAGGCCACTGCCAGCCAGCAGGGCCTCAACAGAGCACAGTTCATTCGAGTAGGCCCCAGGGGTTGCCTGTGTGTCTCTTGCACTGCTGGGAAGCTGCAGGTCCAGAGGCTGTGTGTGCCCGGGGCCACTGGGGCCTGAGCACAAAACAGTCAGGACCCCACTCTCAAGCAGGACTCCTGCCACCTCTGTGCTGCCTGCCACACCCCCTTGCTGCCCGCACTGTCTTCACTGCTGGCAGGCCTCTGTGTGCACAGCCCAGTCTCTGCCAAGGGAACAAGGGGCTTGCTCGCCCCTTGCTAGGACCTCCTCCTACAGCACTCTGGACCAGGGCACACACGCCCCTGGACCAGCAGCCTGCAAGGAAGCTGCAGCTGAGCCAGCCACAAAGGCCTGCAGCCCTGGGCAGGGAGCCTTCTGCTAAGGACAGCTTTCCCACTCCAAAGCCCTGCAGGAGTTCCTGGAGGCTCAGGTCTGCAGCGTTGTCCATCACAGAGCACTGGGTGCCCAAAGCCTCCCCTGCGGCTTCCGAGCACCCTGCAGCCCACACGCCCTTGGCCCCCACTCTGTTGCCAGAGGCAAGTCCTAGGCAGGACTCTCGAGCTTGTAGAGCCACAGGGCCTCCAGCTTGGAAACCTGCTCAGGAACTCAGTGGCAGCCAGGCTTCACCTTCCATGCTTGGCGGCTAGCAGATGGAGCCCTCGCTCCACCGAAAAACTCTCTGCTTTGCCTTCAGCCAGGGAATCGCCTAGCTCAGCTCTCTCTGCCTCAAGCAGAAACTCGAGGGTGCATCCAGCCTGCAGAAAGAAGAGTGCCTTTTCCTGAGCACTGCTCTGCTCTGGCAGCTCCCTGAAGGCCTCCTGGCGCCTTCTCTGCCCTCACACAGTCGTGCTATTCGGCCCACCCGGGGAGCTAAGGTCCACGGGGAGCAGGGCTCAGGGTATGGCCTGTGTGTGTTTTCAGGGCTGGGAAAGGGCCGATCCAGAAGCTGGGTGTGCACTTGGGAATGGGGCCTGGTGGGCCTAGCCGGCCTTCCCTGGTTGGGAAGCAGGAGATCTGGGGCCTCCGAGCTGCATGCACATCCCCTCCCTGGATGCCCCTCTTGCTTCTTCGCTGCTGCCAAGCCTCTCTCACCCCACGTGCGTCTCATCGAAAGGAGCAGGCTGCTTGCCATTCTTTGCAAGGACCTCACCCCACAGGCCTCGTTTCCTCGAACGGGAGTGCACACTGACCCAGAGCCTCCAGAGGAGCTGCTGTCTCTCCAGCCACAAAGGCGTGCAGCCGAATCCACGACAGCCTGCTGCATGGAGGGCGTCTATGGGAGAGGGCCATACATCCCAGGTGGGTGCCTCTCTGGCACCCCGCTTTCCATGGGCAAACACTGTGTGTGCCAAGTGTCTCCTGTGTGCAGAAAATGTAGCCCCGGTGCCCGCGGTGCAGGGAATCCTCTTTGGACCCAGAGCAATGTGCTAGGCAGGCCTCCCATGCTGGGAGAGCCTCCACTTCCCCCAACTGTCCAAGGGCCTCAGGAGCACACTTCGAGGGAGTGTGGGTCTGACAGGCAGAACGGCCCGAGTGAGGAACGTGGATGGCAGGCCAAAGCCAGCCCTAGGGCCTGTTCTGGCCTAGGCCACTGCCAGCCAGCAGGGCCTCAACAGAGCACAGTTCATTCGAGTAGGCCCCAGGTGGTTGCCTGTGTGTCTCTTGCACTGCTGGGAAGCTGCAGGTCCAGAGGCTGTGTGTGCCCGGGGCCACTGGGGCCTGAGCACAAAACCGTCAGGACCCCACTCTCAAGCAGGACTCCTGCCACCTCTGTGCTGCCTGCCACACCCCCTTGCTGCCCGCACTGTCTTCACTGCTGGCAGGCCTCTGTGTGCACAGCCCAGTCTCTGCCAAGGGAACAAGGGGCTTGCTCGCCCCTTGCTAGGACCTTCTCCTACAGCACTCTGGACCAGGGCACACACGCCCCTGGACCAGCAGCCTGCAAGGAAGCTGCAGCTGAGCCAGCCACAAAGGCCTGCAGCCCTGGGCAGGGAGCCTTCTGCTAAGGACAGCTTTCCCACTCCAAAGCCCTGCAGGAGTTCCTGGAGCCTCAGGCCTGCAGCGTTGTCCATCACAGAGCACTGGGTGCCCAAAGCCTCCCCTGCGGCTTCCGAGCACCCTGCAGCCCACAGGCCCTTGGCCCCCACTCTGTTGCCAGAGGCAAGTCCTAGGCAGGACTCTCGAGCTTGTAGAGCCACAGGGCCTCCAGCTTGGAAACCTGCTCAGGAACTCAGTGGCAGCCAGGCTTTACCTTCCATGCTTGCCGGCCAGCAGATGGAGCCCTCGCTCCACCGAAAAACTCTCTGCTTTGCCTTCAGCCAGGGAATCGCCTAGCTCAGCTCTCTCTGCCTCAAGCAGAAACTCGAGGGTGCATCCAGCCTGCAGAAAGAAGAGTGCCTTTTCCTGAGCACTGCTCTGCTCTGGCAGCTCCCTGAAGGCCTCCTGGCGCCTTCTCTGCCCTCACACAGTCGTGCCATTCGGCCCACCCGGGGAGCAAAGGTCCCCCTCGGCATGGCTCAGGGTATGGCCTGTGTGTGTTTTCAGGGCTGGGAAAGGGCCGATCCAGAAGCTGGGTGTGCACTTGGGAATGGGGCCTGGTGGGCATAGCCGGCCTTCCCTGGTTGGGAAGCAGGAGATCTGGGGCCTCCGAGCTGCATGCACATCCCCTCCCTGGATGCCCCTCTTGCTTCTTCGCTGCTGCCAAGCCTCTCTCATCCCACGTGCGTCTCATCGAAAGGAGCAGGCTGCTTGCCATTCTTTGCAAGGACCTCACCCCACAGGCCTCGTTTCCTCGAACGGGAGTGCACACTGACCCAGAGCCTCCAGAGGAGCTGCTGTCTCTCCAGCCACAAAGGCCTGCAGCCGAATCCACGACAGCCTGCTGCATGGAGGGCGTCTATGGGAGAGGGCCATACATCCCAGGTGGGTGCCTCCCTGGCACCCCGCTTTCCATGGGCTAACACTGTGTGTGCCAAGTGTCTCCTGTGTGCAGAAAATGTAGCCCCGGTGCCCGCGGTGCAGGGAATCCTCTTTGGACCCAGAGCAATGTGCTAGGCAGGCCTCCCATGCTGGGAGAGCCTCCACTTCCCCCAACTGTCCAAGGGCCTCAGGAGCACACTTCGAGGGAGTGTGGGTCTGACAGGCAGAACGGCCCGAGTGAGGAACGTGGATGGCAGGCCAAAGCCAGCTCTAGGGCCTGTTCTGGCCTAGGCCACTGCCAGCCAGCAGGGCCTCAACAGAGCACAGTTCATTCGAGTAGGCCCCAGGGGTTGCCTGTGTGTCTCTTGCACTGCTGGGAAGCTGCAGGTCCAGAGGCTGTGTGTGCCCGGGGCCACTGGGGCCTGAGCACAAAACAGTCAGGACCCCACTCTCAAGCAGGACTCCTGCCACCTCTGTGCTGCCTGCCACACCCCCTTGCTGCCCGCACTGTCTTCACTGCTGGCAGGCCTCTGTGTGCACAGCCCAGTCTCTGCCAAGGGAACAAGGGGCTTGCTCGCCCCTTGCTAGGACCTCCTCCTACAGCACTCTGGACCAGGGCACACACGCCCCTGGACCAGCAGCCTGCAAGGAAGCTGCAGCTGAGCCAGCCACAAAGGCCTGCAGCCCTGGGCAGGGAGCCTTCTGCTAAGGACAGCTTTCCCACTCCAAAGCCCTGCAGGAGTTCCTGGAGCCTCAGGCCTGCAGCGTTGTCCATCACAGAGCACTGGGTGCCCAAAGCCTCCCCTGCGGCTTCCGAGCACCCTGCAGCCCACAGGCCCTTGGCCCCCACTCTGTTGCCAGAGGCAAGTCCTAGGCAGGACTCTCGAGCTTGTAGAGCCACAGGGCCTCCAGCTTGGAAACCTGCTCAGGAACTCAGTGGCAGCCAGGCTTCACCTTCCATGCTTGGCGGCTAGCAGATGGAGCCCTCGCTCCACCGAAAAACTCTCTGCTTTGCCTTCAGCCAGGGAATCGCCTAGCTCAGCTCTCTCTGCCTCAAGCAGAAACTCGAGGGTGCATCCAGCCTGCAGAAAGAAGAGTGCCTTTTCCTGAGCACTGCTCTGCTCTGGCAGCTCCCTGAAGGCCTCCTGGCGCCTTCTCTGCCCTCACACAGTCGTGCTATTCGGCCCACCCGGGGAGCTAAGGTCCACGTGGAGCAGGGCTCAGGGTATGGCCTGTGTGTGTTTTCAGGGCTGGGAAAGGGCCGATCCAGAAGCTGGGTGTGCACTTGGGAATGGGGCCTGGTGGGCCTAGCCGGCCTTCCCTGGTTGGGAAGCAGGAGATCTGGGGCCTCCGAGCTGCATGCACATCCCCTCCCTGGATGCCCCTCTTGCTTCTTCGCTGCTGCCAAGCCTCTCTCACCCCACGTGTGTCTCATCGAAAGGAGCAGGCTGCTTGCCATTCTTTGCAAGGACCTCACCCCACAGGCCTCGTTTCCTCGAACGGGAGTGCACACTGACCCAGAGCCTCCAGAGGAGCTGCTGTCTCTCCAGCCACAAAGGCGTGCAGCCGAATCCACGACAGCCTGCTGCATGGAGGGCGTCTATGGGAGAGGGCCATACATCCCAGGTGGGTGCCTCCCTGGCACCCCGCTTTCCATGGGCAAACACTGTGTGTGCCAAGTGTCTCCTGTGTGCAGAAAATGTAGCCCCGGTGCCCGCGGTGCAGGGAATCCTCTTTGGACCCAGAGCAATGTGCTAGGCAGGCCTCCCATGCTGGGAGAGCCTCCACTTCCCCCAACTGTCCAAGGGCCTCAGGAGCACACTTCGAGGGAGTGTGGGTCTGACAGGCAGAACGGCCCGAGTGAGGAACGTGGATGGCAGGCCAAAGCCAGCTCTAGGGCCTGTTCTGGCCTAGGCCACTGCCAGCCAGCAGGGCCTCAACAGAGCACAGTTCATTCGAGTAGGCCCCAGGCTGTTGCCTGTGTGTCTCTTGCACTGCTGGGAAGCTGCAGGTCCAGAGGCTGTGTGTGCCCGGGGCCACTGGGGCCTGAGCACAAAACCGTAAGGCCCCTTCTCTCAAGCAGGACTCCTGCCACCTCTGTGCTGCCTGCCACACCCCCTTGCTGCCCGCACTGTCTTCACTGCTGGCAGGCCTCTGTGTGCACAGCCCAGTCTCTGCCAAGGGAACAAGGGGCTTGCTCGCCCCTTGCTAGGACCTTCTCCTACAGCACTCTGGACCAGGGCACACACGCCCCTGGACCAGCAGCCTGCAAGGAAGCTGCAGCTGAGCCAGCCACAAAGGCCTGCAGCCCTGGGCAGGGAGCCTTCTGCTAAGGACAGCTTTCCCACTCCAAAGCCCTGCAGGAGTTCCTGGAGCCTCAGGCCTGCAGCGTTGTCCATCACAGAGCAGTGGGTGCCCAAAGCCTCCCCTGCGGCTTCCGAGCACCCTGCAGCCCACAGGCCCTTGGCCCCCACTCTGTTGCCAGAGGCAAGTCCTAGGCAGGACTCTCGAGCTTGTAGAGCCACAGGGCCTCCAGCTTGGAAACCTGCTCAGGAACTCAGTGGCAGCCAGGCTTTACCTTCCATGCTTGCCGGCCAGCAGATGGAGCCCTCGCTCCACCGAAAAACTCTCTGCTTTGCCTTCAGCCAGGGAATCACCTAGCTCAGCTCTCTCTGCCTCAAGCAGAAACTCGAGGGTGCATCCAGCCTGCAGAAAGAAGAGTGCCTTTTCCTGAGCACTGCTCTGCTCTGGCAGCTCCCTGAAGGCCTCCTGGCGCCTTCTCTGCCCTCACACAGTCGTGCCATTCGGCCCACCCGGGGAGCAAAGGTCCCCCTCGGCATGGCTCAGGGTATGGCCTGTGTGTGTTTTCAGGGCTGGGAAAGGGCCGATCCAGAAGCTGGGTGTGCACTTGGGAATGGGGCCTGGTGGGCATAGCCGGCCTTCCCTGGTTGGGAAGCAGGAGATCTGGGGCCTCCGAGCTGCATGCACATCCCCTCCCTGGATGCCCCTCTTGCTTCTTCGCTGCTGCCAAGCCTCTCTCATCCCACGTGCGTCTCATCGAAAGGAGCAGGCTGCTTGCCATTCTTTGCAAGGACCTCACCCCACAGGCCTCGTTTCCTCGAACGGGAGTGCACACTGACCCAGAGCCTCCAGAGGAGCTGCTGTCTCTCCAGCCACAAAGGCCTGCAGCCGAATCCACGACAGCCTGCTGCATGGAGGGCGTCTATGGGAGAGGGCCATACATCCCAGGTGGGTGCCTCCCTGGCACCCCGCTTTCCATGGGCTAACACTGTGTGTGCCAAGTGTCTCCTGTGTGCAGAAAATGTAGCCCCGGTGCCCGCGGTGCAGGGAATCCTCTTTGGACCCAGAGCAATGTGCTAGGCAGGCCTCCCATGCTGGGAGAGCCTCCACTTCCCCCAACTGTCCAAGGGCCTCAGGAGCACACTTCGAGGGAGTGTGGGTCTGACAGGCAGAACGGCCCGAGTGAGGAACGTGGATGGCAGGCCAAAGCCAGCTCTAGGGCCTGTTCTGGCCTAGGCCACTGCCAGCCAGCAGGGCCTCAACAGAGCACAGTTCATTCGAGTAGGCCCCAGGGGTTGCCTGTGTGTCTCTTGCACTGCTGGGAAGCTGCAGGTCCAGAGGCTGTGTGTGCCCGGGGCCACTGGGGCCTGAGCACAAAACAGTCAGGACCCCACTCTCAAGCAGGACTCCTGCCACCTCTGTGCTGCCTGCCACACCCCCTTGCTGCCCGCACTGTCTTCACTGCTGGCAGGCCTCTGTGTGCACAGCCCAGTCTCTGCCAAGGGAACAAGGGGCTTGCTCGCCCCTTGCTAGGACCTCCTCCTACAGCACTCTGGACCAGGGCACACACGCCCCTGGACCAGCAGCCTGCAAGGAAGCTGCAGCTGAGCCAGCCACAAAGGCCTGCAGCCCTGGGCAGGGAGCCTTCTGCTAAGGACAGCTTTCCCACTCCAAAGCCCTGCAGGAGTTCCTGGAGGCTCAGGTCTGCAGCGTTGTCCATCACAGAGCACTGGGTGCCCAAAGCCTCCCCTGCGGCTTCCGAGCACCCTGCAGCCCACACGCCCTTGGCCCCCACTCTGTTGCCAGAGGCAAGTCCTAGGCAGGACTCTCGAGCTTGTAGAGCCACAGGGCCTCCAGCTTGGAAACCTGCTCAGGAACTCAGTGGCAGCCAGGCTTCACCTTCCATGCTTGGCGGCTAGCAGATGGAGCCCTCGCTCCACCGAAAAACTCTCTGCTTTGCCTTCAGCCAGGGAATCGCCTAGCTCAGCTCTCTCTGCCTCAAGCAGAAACTCGAGGGTGCATCCAGCCTGCAGAAAGAAGAGTGCCTTTTCCTGAGCACTGCTCTGCTCTGGCAGCTCCCTGAAGGCCTCCTGGCACCTTCTCTGCCCTCACACAGTCGTGCTATTCGGCCCACCCGGGGAGCTAAGGTCCACGGGGAGCAGGGCTCAGGGTATGGCCTGTGTGTGTTTTCAGGGCTGGGAAAGGGCCGATCCAGAAGCTGGGTGTGCACTTGGGAATGGGGCCTGGTGGGCCTAGCCGGCCTTCCCTGGTTGGGAAGCAGGAGATCTGGGGCCTCCAAGCTGCATGCACATCCCCTCCCTGGATGCCCCTCTTGCTTCTTCGCTGCTGCCAAGCCTCTCTCACCCCACGTGCGTCTCATCGAAAGGAGCAGGCTGCTTGCCATTCTTTGCAAGGACCTCACCCCACAGGCCTCGTTTCCTCGAACGGGAGTGCACACTGACCCAGAGCCTCCAGAGGAGCTGCTGTCTCTCCAGCCACAAAGGCGTGCAGCCGAATCCACGACAGCCTGCTGCATGGAGGGCGTCTATGGGAGAGGGCCATACATCCCAGGTGGGTGCCTCTCTGGCACCCCGCTTTCCATGGGCAAACACTGTGTATGCCAAGTGTCTCCTGTGTGCAGAAAATGTAGCCCCGGTGCCCGCGGTACAGGGAATCCTCTTTGGACCCAGAGCAATGTGCTAGGCAGGCCTCCCATGCTGGGAGAGCCTCCACTTCCCCCAACTGTCCAAGGGCCTCAGGAGCACACTTCGAGGGAGTGTGGGTCTGACAGGCAGAACGGCCCGAGTGAGGAACGTGGATGGCAGGCCAAAGCCAGCCCTAGGGCCTGTTCTGGCCTAGGCCACTGCCAGCCAGCAGGGCCTCAACAGAGCACAGTTCATTCGAGTAGGCCCCAGGTGGTTGCCTGTGTGTCTCTTGCACTGCTGGGAAGCTGCAGGTCCAGAGGCTGTGTGTGCCCGGGGCCACTGGGGCCTGAGCACAAAACCGTCAGGACCCCACTCTCAAGCAGGACTCCTGCCACCTCTGTGCTGCCTGCCACACCCCCTTGCTGCCCGCACTGTCTTCACTGCTGGCAGGCCTCTGTGTGCACAGCCCAGTCTCTGCCAAGGGAACAAGGGGCTTGCTCGCCCCTTGCTAGGACCTTCTCCTACAGCACTCTGGACCAGGGCACACACGCCCCTGGACCAGCAGCCTGCAAGGAAGCTGCAGCTGAGCCAGCCACAAAGGCCTGCAGCCCTGGGCAGGGAGCCTTCTGCTAAGGACAGCTTTCCCACTCCAAAGCCCTGCAGGAGTTCCTGGAGCCTCAGGCCTGCAGCGTTGTCCATCACAGAGCACTGGGTGCCCAAAGCCTCCCCTGCGGCTTCCGAGCACCCTGCAGCCCACAGGCCCTTGGCCCCCACTCTGTTGCCAGAGGCAAGTCCTAGGCAGGACTCTCGAGCTTGTAGAGCCACAGGGCCTCCAGCTTGGAAACCTGCTCAGGAACTCAGTGGCAGCCAGGCTTTACCTTCCATGCTTGCCGGCCAGCAGATGGAGCCCTCGCTCCACCGAAAAACTCTCTGCTTTGCCTTCAGCCAGGGAATCGCCTAGCTCAGCTCTCTCTGCCTCAAGCAGAAACTCGAGGGTGCATCCAGCCTGCAGAAAGAAGAGTGCCTTTTCCTGAGCACTGCTCTGCTCTGGCAGCTCCCTGAAGGCCTCCTGGCGCCTTCTCTGCCCTCACACAGTCGTGCCATTCGGCCCACCCGGGGAGCAAAGGTCCCCCTCGGCATGGCTCAGGGTATGGCCTGTGTGTGTTTTCAGGGCTGGGAAAGGGCCGATCCAGAAGCTGGGTGTGCACTTGGGAATGGGGCCTGGTGGGCATAGCCGGCCTTCCCTGGTTGGGAAGCAGGAGATCTGGGGCCTCCGAGCTGCATGCACATCCCCTCCCTGGATGCCCCTCTTGCTTCTTCGCTGCTGCCAAGCCTCTCTCATCCCACGTGCGTCTCATCGAAAGGAGCAGGCTGCTTGCCATTCTTTGCAAGGACCTCACCCCACAGGCCTCGTTTCCTCGAACGGGAGTGCACACTGACCCAGAGCCTCCAGAGGAGCTGCTGTCTCTCCAGCCACAAAGGCCTGCAGCCGAATCCACGACAGCCTGCTGCATGGAGGGCGTCTATGGGAGAGGGCCATACATCCCAGGTGGGTGCCTCCCTGGCACCCCGCTTTCCATGGGCTAACACTGTGTGTGCCAAGTGTCTCCTGTGTGCAGAAAATGTAGCCCCGGTGCCCGCGGTGCAGGGAATCCTCTTTGGACCCAGAGCAATGTGCTAGGCAGGCCTCCCATGCTGGGAGAGCCTCCACTTCCCCCAACTGTCCAAGGGCCTCAGGAGCACACTTCGAGGGAGTGTGGGTCTGACAGGCAGAACGGCCCGAGTGAGGAACGTGGATGGCAGGCCAAAGCCAGCTCTAGGGCCTGTTCTGGCCTAGGCCACTGCCAGCCAGCAGGGCCTCAACAGAGCACAGTTCATTCGAGTAGGCCCCAGGGGTTGCCTGTGTGTCTCTTGCACTGCTGGGAAGCTGCAGGTCCAGAGGCTGTGTGTGCCCGGGGCCACTGGGGCCTGAGCACAAAACAGTCAGGACCCCACTCTCAAGCAGGACTCCTGCCACCTCTGTGCTGCCTGCCACACCCCCTTGCTGCCCGCACTGTCTTCACTGCTGGCAGGCCTCTGTGTGCACAGCCCAGTCTCTGCCAAGGGAACAAGGGGCTTGCTCGCCCCTTGCTAGGACCTCCTCCTACAGCACTCTGGACCAGGGCACACACGCCCCTGGACCAGCAGCCTGCAAGGAAGCTGCAGCTGAGCCAGCCACAAAGGCCTGCAGCCCTGGGCAGGGAGCCTTCTGCTAAGGACAGCTTTCCCACTCCAAAGCCCTGCAGGAGTTCCTGGAGGCTCAGGTCTGCAGCGTTGTCCATCACAGAGCACTGGGTGCCCAAAGCCTCCCCTGCGGCTTCCGAGCACCCTGCAGCCCACACGCCCTTGGCCCCCACTCTGTTGCCAGAGGCAAGTCCTAGGCAGGACTCTCGAGCTTGTAGAGCCACAGGGCCTCCAGCTTGGAAACCTGCTCAGGAACTCAGTGGCAGCCAGGCTTCACCTTCCATGCTTGGCGGCTAGCAGATGGAGCCCTCGCTCCACCGAAAAACTCTCTGCTTTGCCTTCAGCCAGGGAATCGCCTAGCTCAGCTCTCTCTGCCTCAAGCAGAAACTCGAGGGTGCATCCAGCCTGCAGAAAGAAGAGTGCCTTTTCCTGAGCACTGCTCTGCTCTGGCAGCTCCCTGAAGGCCTCCTGGCGCCTTCTCTGCCCTCACACAGTCGTGCTATTCGGCCCACCCGGGGAGCTAAGGTCCACGGGGAGCAGGGCTCAGGGTATGGCCTGTGTGTGTTTTCAGGGCTGGGAAAGGGCCGATCCAGAAGCTGGGTGTGCACTTGGGAATGGGGCCTGGTGGGCCTAGCCTGCCTTCCCTGGTTGGGAAGCAGGAGATCTGGGGCCTCCGAGCTGCATGCACATCCCCTCCCTGGATGCCCCTCTTGCTTCTTCGCTGCTGCCAAGCCTCTCTCACCCCACGTGCGTCTCATCGAAAGGAGCAGGCTGCTTGCCATTCTTTGCAAGGACCTCACCCCACAGGCCTCGTTTCCTCGAACGGGAGTGCACACTGACCCAGAGCCTCCAGAGGAGCTGCTGTCTCTCCAGCCACAAAGGCGTGCAGCCGAATCCACGACAGCCTGCTGCATGGAGGGCGTCTATGGGAGAGGGCCATACATCCCAGGTGGGTGCCTCTCTGGCACCCCGCTTTCCATGGGCAAACACTGTGTGTGCCAAGTGTCTCCTGTGTGCAGAAAATGTAGCCCCGGTGCCCGCGGTGCAGGGAATCCTCTTTGGACCCAGAGCAATGTGCTAGGCAGGCCTCCCATGCTGGGAGAGCCTCCACTTCCCCCAACTGTCCAAGGGCCTCAGGAGCACACTTCGAGGGAGTGTGGGTCTGACAGGCAGAACGGCCCGAGTGAGGAACGTGGATGGCAGGCCAAAGCCAGCCCTAGGGCCTGTTCTGGCCTAGGCCACTGCCAGCCAGCAGGGCCTCAACAGAGCACAGTTCATTCGAGTAGGCCCCAGGTGGTTGCCTGTGTGTCTCTTGCACTGCTGGGAAGCTGCAGGTCCAGAGGCTGTGTGTGCCCGGGGCCACTGGGGCCTGAGCACAAAACCGTCAGGACCCCACTCTCAAGCAGGACTCCTGCCACCTCTGTGCTGCCTGCCACACCCCCTTGCTGCCCGCACTGTCTTCACTGCTGGCAGGCCTCTGTGTGCACAGCCCAGTCTCTGCCAAGGGAACAAGGGGCTTGCTCGCCCCTTGCTAGGACCTCCTCCTACAGCACTCTGGACCAGGGCACACACGCCCCTGGACCAGCAGCCTGCAAGGAAGCTGCAGCTGAGCCAGCCACAAAGGCCTGCAGCCCTGGGCAGGGAGCCTTCTGCTAAGGACAGCTTTCCCACTCCAAAGCCCTGCAGGAGTTCCTGGAGCCTCAGGTCTGCAGCGTTGTCCATCACAGAGCACTGGGTGCCCAAAGCCTCCCCTGCGGCTTCCGAGCACCCTGCAGCCCACACGCCCTTGGCCCCCACTCTGTTGCCAGAGGCAAGTCCTAGGCAGGACTCTCGAGCTTGTAGAGCCACAGGGCCTCCAGCTTGGAAACCTGCTCAGGAACTCAGTGGCAGCCAGGCTTCACCTTCCATGCTTGGCGGCTAGCAGATGGAGCCCTCGCTCCACCGAAAAACTCTCTGCTTTGCCTTCAGCCAGGGAATCGCCTAGCTCAGCTCTCTCTGCCTCAAGCAGAAACTCGAGGGTGCATCCAGCCTGCAGAAAGAAGAGTGCCTTTTCCTGAGCACTGCTCTGCTCTGGCAGCTCCCTGAAAGCCTCCTGGTGCCTTCTCTGCCCTCACACAGTCGTGCTATTCGGCCCACCCGGGGAGCTAAGGTCCACGGGGAGCAGGGCTCAGGGTATGGCCTGTGTGTGTTTTCAGGGCTGGGAAAGGGCCGATCCAGAAGCTGGGTGTGCACTTGGGAATGGGGCCTGGTGGGCCTAGCCGGCCTTCCCTGGTTGGGAAGCAGGAGATCTGGGGCCTCCGAGCTGCATGCACATCCCCTCCCTGGATGCCCCTCTTGCTTCTTCGCTGCTGCCAAGCCTCTCTCACCCCACGTGCGTCTCATCGAAAGGAGCAGGCTGCTTGCCATTCTTTGCAAGGACCTCACCCCACAGGCCTCGTTTCCTCGAACGGGAGTGCACACTGACCCAGAGCCTCCAGAGGAGCTGCTGTCTCTCCAGCCACAAAGGCGTGCAGCCGAATCCACGACAGCCTGCTGCATGGAGGGCGTCTATGGGAGAGGGCCATACATCCCAGGTGGGTGCCTCTCTGGCACCCCGCTTTCCATGGGCAAACACTGTGTGTGCCAAGTGTCTCCTGTGTGCAGAAAATGTAGCCCCGGTGCCCGCGGTGCAGGGAATCCTCTTTGGACCCAGAGCAATGTGCTAGGCAGGCCTCCCATGCTGGGAGAGCCTCCACTTCCCCCAACTGTCCAAGGGCCTCAGGAGCACACTTCGAGGGAGTGTGGGTCTGACAGGCAGAACGGCCCGAGTGAGGAACGTGGATGGCAGGCCAAAGCCAGCCCTAGGGCCTGTTCTGGCCTAGGCCACTGCCAGCCAGCAGGGCCTCAACAGAGCGCAGTTCATTCGAGTAGGCCCCAGGTGGTTGCCTGTGTGTCTCTTGCACTGCTGGGAAGCTGCAGGTCCAGAGGCTGTGTGTGCCTGGGGCCACTGGGGCCTGAGCACAAAACCGTAAGGCCCCTTCTCTCAAGCAGGACTCCTGCCACCTCTGTGCTGCCTGCCACACCCCCTTGCTGCCCGCACTGTCTTCACTGCTGGCAGGCCTCTGTGTGCACAGCCCAGTCTCTGCCAAGGGAACAAGGGGCTTGCTCGCCCCTTGCTAGGACCTTCTCCTACAGCACTCTGGACTAGGGCACACACGCCCCTGGACCAGCAGCCTGCAAGGAAGCTGCAGCTGAGCCAGCCACAAAGGCCTGCAGCCCTGGGCAGGGAGCCTTCTGCTAAGGACAGCTTTCCCACTCCAAAGCCCTGCAGGAGTTCCTGGAGCCTCAGGCCTGCAGCGTTGTCCATCACAGAGCACTGGGTGCCCAAAGCCTCCCCTGCGGCTTCCGAGCACCCTGCAGCCCACAGGCCCTTGGCCCCCACTCTGTTGCCAGAGGCAAGTCCTAGGCAGGACTCTCGAGCTTGTAGAGCCACAGGGCCTCCAGCTTGGAAACCTGCTCAGGAACTCAGTGGCAGCCAGGCTTCACCTTCCATGCTTGGCGGCTAGCAGATGGAGCCGTCGCTCCACCGAAAAACTCTCTGCTTTGCCTTCAGCCAGGGAATCGCCTAGCTCAGCTCTCTCTGCCTCAAGCAGAAACTCGAGGGTGCATCCAGCCTGCAGAAAGAAGAGTGCCTTTTCCTGAGCACTGCTCTGCTCTGGCAGCTCCCTGAAGGCCTCCTGGCGCCTTCTCTGCCCTCACACAGTCGTGCTATTCGGCCCACCCGGGGAGCTAAGGTCCACGGGGAGCAGGGCTCAGGGTATGGCCTGTGTGTGTTTTCAGGGCTGGGAAAGGGCCGATCCAGAAGCTGGGTGTGCACTTGGGAATGGGGCCTGGTGGGCCTAGCCGGCCTTCCCTGGTTGGGAAGCAGGAGATCTGGGGCCTCCGAGCTGCATGCACATCCCCTCCCTGGATGCCCCTCTTGCTTCTTCGCTGCTGCCAAGCCTCTCTCACCCCACGTGCGTCTCATCGAAAGGAGCAGGCTGCTTGCCATTCTTTGCAAGGACCTCACCCCACAGGCCTCGTTTCCTCGAACGGGAGTGCACACTGACCCAGAGCCTCCAGAGGAGCTGCTGTCTCTCCAGCCACAAAGGCGTGCAGCCGAATCCACGACAGCCTGCTGCATGGAGGGCGTCTATGGGAGAGGGCCATACATCCCAGGTGGGTGCCTCTCTGGCACCCCGCTTTCCATGGGCAAACACTGTGTGTGCCAAGTGTCTCCTGTGTGCAGAAAATGTAGCCCCGGTGCCCGCGGTGCAGGGAATCCTCTTTGGACCCAGAGCAATGTGCTAGGCAGGCCTCCCATGCTGGGAGAGCCTCCACTTCCCCCAACTGTCCAAGGGCCTCAGGAGCACACTTCGAGGGAGTGTGGGTCTGACAGGCAGAACGGCCCGAGTGAGGAACGTGGATGGCAGGCCAAAGCCAGCCCTAGGGCCTGTTCTGGCCTAGGCCACTGCCAGCCAGCAGGGCCTCAACAGAGCACAGTTCATTCGAGTAGGCCCCAGGTGGTTGCCTGTGTGTCTCTTGCACTGCTGGGAAGCTGCAGGTCCAGAGGCTGTGTGTGCCCGGGGCCACTGGGGCCTGAGCACAAAACCGTCAGGACCCCACTCTCAAGCAGGACTCCTGCCACCTCTGTGCTGCCTGCCACACCCCCTTGCTGCCCGCACTGTCTTCACTGCTGGCAGGCCTCTGTGTGCACAGCCCAGTCTCTGCCAAGGGAACAAGGGGCTTGCTCGCCCCTTGCTAGGACCTCCTCCTACAGCACTCTGGACCAGGGCACACACGCCCCTGGACCAGCAGCCTGCAAGGAAGCTGCAGCTGAGCCAGCCACAAAGGCCTGCAGCCCTGGGCAGGGAGCCTTCTGCTAAGGACAGCTTTCCCACTCCAAAGGCCTGCAGGAGTTCCTGGAGGCTCAGGTCTGCAGCGTTGTCCATCACAGAGCACTGGGTGCCCAAAGCCTCCCCTGCGGCTTCCGAGCACCCTGCAGCCCACACGCCCTTGGCCCCCACTCTGTTGCCAGAGGCAAGTCCTAGGCAGGACTCTCGAGCTTGTAGAGCCACAGGGCCTCCAGCTTGGAAACCTGCTCAGGAACTCAGTGGCAGCCAGGCTTCACCTTCCATGCTTGGCGGCTAGCAGATGGAGCCCTCGCTCCACCGAAAAACTCTCTGCTTTGCCTTCAGCCAGGGAATCGCCTAGCTCAGCTCTCTCTGCCTCAAGCAGAAACTCGAGGGTGCATCCAGCCTGCAGAAAGAAGAGTGCCTTTTCCTGAGCACTGCTCTGCTCTGGCAGCTCCCTGAAAGCCTCCTGGTGCCTTCTCTGCCCTCACACAGTCGTGCTATTCGGCCCACCCGGGGAGCTAAGGTCCACGGGGAGCAGGGCTCAGGGTATGGCCTGTGTGTGTTTTCAGGGCTGGGAAAGGGCCGATCCAGAAGCTGGGTGTGCACTTGGGAATGGGGCCTGGTGGGCCTAGCCGGCCTTCCCTGGTTGGGAAGCAGGAGATCTGGGGCCTCCGAGCTGCATGCACATCCCCTCCCTGGATGCCCCTCTTGCTTCTTCGCTGCTGCCAAGCCTCTCTCACCCCACGTGCGTCTCATCGAAAGGAGCAGGCTGCTTGCCATTCTTTGCAAGGACCTCACCCCACAGGCCTCGTTTCCTCGAACGGGAGTGCACACTGACCCAGAGCCTCCAGAGGAGCTGCTGTCTCTCCAGCCACAAAGGCGTGCAGCCGAATCCACGACAGCCTGCTGCATGGAGGGCGTCTATGGGAGAGGGCCATACATCCCAGGTGGGTGCCTCTCTGGCACCCCGCTTTCCATGGGCAAACACTGTGTGTGCCAAGTGTCTCCTGTGTGCAGAAAATGTAGCCCCGGTGCCCGCGGTGCAGGGAATCCTCTTTGGACCCAGAGCAATGTGCTAGGCAGGCCTCCCATGCTGGGAGAGCCTCCACTTCCCCCAACTGTCCAAGGGCCTCAGGAGCACACTTCGAGGGAGTGTGGGTCTGACAGGCAGAACGGCCCGAGTGAGGAACGTGGATGGCAGGCCAAAGCCAGCCCTAGGGCCTGTTCTGGCCTAGGCCACTGCCAGCCAGCAGGGCCTCAACAGAGCGCAGTTCATTCGAGTAGGCCCCAGGTGGTTGCCTGTGTGTCTCTTGCACTGCTGGGAAGCTGCAGGTCCAGAGGCTGTGTGTGCCTGGGGCCACTGGGGCCTGAGCACAAAACCGTAAGGCCCCTTCTCTCAAGCAGGACTCCTGCCACCTCTGTGCTGCCTGCCACACCCCCTTGCTGCCCGCACTGTCTTCACTGCTGGCAGGCCTCTGTGTGCACAGCCCAGTCTCTGCCAAGGGAACAAGGGGCTTGCTCGCCCCTTGCTAGGACCTTCTCCTACAGCACTCTGGACCAGGGCACACACGCCCCTGGACCAGCAGCCTGCAAGGAAGCTGCAGCTGAGCCAGCCACAAAGGCCTGCAGCCCTGGGCAGGGAGCCTTCTGCTAAGGACAGCTTTCCCACTCCAAAGCCCTGCAGGAGTTCCTGGAGCCTCAGGCCTGCAGCGTTGTCCATCACAGAGCACTGGGTGCCCAAAGCCTCCCCTGCGGCTTCCGAGCACCCTGCAGCCCACAGGCCCTTGGCCCCCACTCTGTTGCCAGAGGCAAGTCCTAGGCAGGACTCTCGAGCTTGTAGAGCCACAGGGCCTCCAGCTTGGAAACCTGCTCAGGAACTCAGTGGCAGCCAGGCTTCACCTTCCATGCTTGGCGGCTAGCAGATGGAGCCGTCGCTCCACCGAAAAACTCTCTGCTTTGCCTTCAGCCAGGGAATCGCCTAGCTCAGCTCTCTCTGCCTCAAGCAGAAACTCGAGGGTGCATCCAGCCTGCAGAAAGAAGAGTGCCTTTTCCTGAGCACTGCTCTGCTCTGGCAGCTCCCTGAAGGCCTCCTGGCGCCTTCTCTGCCCTCACACAGTCGTGCTATTCGGCCCACCCGGGGAGCTAAGGTCCACGGGGAGCAGGGCTCAGGGTATGGCCTGTGTGTGTTTTCAGGGCTGGGAAAGGGCCGATCCAGAAGCTGGGTGTGCACTTGGGAATGGGGCCTGGTGGGCCTAGCCGGCCTTCCCTGGTTGGGAAGCAGGAGATCTGGGGCCTCCGAGCTGCATGCACATCCCCTCTCTGGATGCCCCTCTTGCTTCTTCGCTGCTGCCAAGCCTCTCTCACCCCACGTGTGTCTCATCGAAAGGAGCAGGCTGCTTGCCATTCTTTGCAAGGACCTCACCCCACAGGCCTCGTTTCCTCGAACGGGAGTGCACACTGACCCAGAGCCTCCAGAGGAGCTGCTGTCTCTCCAGCCACAAAGGCCTGCAGCCGAATCCACGACAGCCTGCTGCATGGAGGGCGTCTATGGGAGAGGGCCATACATCCCAGGTGGGTGCCTCCCTGGCACCCCGCTTTCCATGGGCAAACACTGTGTGTGCCAAGTGTCTCCTGTGTGCAGAAAATGTAGCCCCGGTGCCCGCGGTGCAGGGAATCCTCTTTGGACCCAGAGCAATGTGCTAGGCAGGCCTCCCATGCTGGGAGAGCCTCCACTTCCCCCAACTGTCCAAGGGCCTCAGGAGCACACTTCGAGGGAGTGTGGGTCTGACAGGCAGAACGGCCCGAGTGAGGAACGTGGATGGCAGGCCAAAGCCAGCCCTAGGGCCTCTTCTGGCCTAGGCCACTGCCAGCCAGCAGGGCCTCAACAGAGCACAGTTCATTCGAGTAGGCCCCAGGCTGTTGCCTGTGTGTCTCTTGCACTGCTGGGAAGCTGCAGGTCCAGAGGCTGTGTGTGCCCGGGGCCACTGGGGCCTGAGCACAAAACCGTAAGGCCCCTTCTCTCAAGCAGGACTCCTGCCACCTCTGTGCTGCCTGCCACACCCCCTTGCTGCCCGCACTGTCTTCACTGCTGGCAGGCCTCTGTGTGCACAGCCCAGTCTCTGCCAAGGGAACAAGGGGCTTGCTCGCCCCTTGCTAGGACCTTCTCCTACAGCACTCTGGACCAGGGCACACACGCCCCTGGACCAGCAGCCTGCAAGGAAGCTGCAGCTGAGCCAGCCACAAAGGCCTGCAGCCCTGGGCAGGGAGCCTTCTGCTAAGGACAGCTTTCCCACTCCAAAGCCCTGCAGGAGTTCCTGGAGCCTCAGGCCTGCAGCGTTGTCCATCACAGAGCACTGGGTGCCCAAAGCCTCCCCTGCGGCTTCCGAGCACCCTGCAGCCCACAGGCCCTTGGCCCCCACTCTGTTGCCAGAGGCAAGTCCTAGGCAGGACTCTCGAGCTTGTAGAGCCACAGGGCCTCCAGCTTGGAAACCTGCTCAGGAACTCAGTGGCAGCCAGGCTTTACCTTCCATGCTTGCCGGCCAGCAGATGGAGCCCTCGCTCCACCGAAAAACTCTCTGCTTTGCCTTCAGCCAGGGAATCGCCTAGCTCAGCTCTCTCTGCCTCAAGCAGAAACTCGAGGGTGCATCCAGCCTGCAGAAAGAAGAGTGCCTTTTCCTGAGCACTGCTCTGCTCTGGCAGCTCCCTGAAGGCCTCCTGGCGCCTTCTCTGCCCTCACACAGTCGTGCCATTCGGCCCACCCGGGGAGCAAAGGTCCCCCTCGGCATGGCTCAGGGTATGGCCTGTGTGTGTTTTCAGGGCTGGGAAAGGGCCGATCCAGAAGCTGGGTGTGCACTTGGGAATGGGGCCTGGTGGGCATAGCTGGCCTTCCCTGGTTGGGAAGCAGGAGATCTGGGGCCTCCGAGCTGCATGCACATCCCCTCCCTGGATGCCCCTCTTGCTTCTTCGCTGCTGCCAAGCCTCTCTCATCCCACGTGCGTCTCATCGAAAGGAGCAGGCTGCTTGCCATTCTTTGCAAGGACCTCACCCCACAGGCCTCGTTTCCTCGAACGGGAGTGCACACTGACCCAGAGCCTCCAGAGGAGCTGCTGTCTCTCCAGCCACAAAGGCCTGCAGCCGAATCCACGACAGCCTGCTGCATGGAGGGCGTCTATGGGAGAGGGCCATACATCCCAGGTGGGTGCCTCCCTGGCACCCCGCTTTCCATGGGCTAACACTGTGTGTGCCAAGTGTCTCCTGTGTGCAGAAAATGTAGCCCCGGTGCCCGCGGTGCAGGGAATCCTCTTTGGACCCAGAGCAATGTGCTAGGCAGGCCTCCCATGCTGGGAGAGCCTCCACTTCCCCCAACTGTCCAAGGGCCTCAGGAGCACACTTCGAGGGAGTGTGGGTCTGACAGGCAGAACGGCCCGAGTGAGGAACGTGGATGGCAGGCCAAAGCCAGCTCTAGGGCCTGTTCTGGCCTAGGCCACTGCCAGCCAGCAGGGCCTCAACAGAGCACAGTTCATTCGAGTAGGCCCCAGGGGTTGCCTGTGTGTCTCTTGCACTGCTGGGAAGCTGCAGGTCCAGAGGCTGTGTGTGCCCGGGGCCACTGGGGCCTGAGCACAAAACAGTCAGGACCCCACTCTCAAGCAGGACTCCTGCCACCTCTGTGCTGCCTGCCACACCCCCTTGCTGCCCGCACTGTCTTCACTGCTGGCAGGCCTCTGTGTGCACAGCCCAGTCTCTGCCAAGGGAACAAGGGGCTTGCTCGCCCCTTGCTAGGACCTCCTCCTACAGCACTCTGGACCAGGGCACACACGCCCCTGGACCAGCAGCCTGCAAGGAAGCTGCAGCTGAGCCAGCCACAAAGGCCTGCAGCCCTGGGCAGGGAGCCTTCTGCTAAGGACAGCTTTCCCACTCCAAAGCCCTGCAGGAGTTCCTGGAGCCTCAGGCCTGCAGCGTTGTCCATCACAGAGCACTGGGTGCCCAAAGCCTCCCCTGCAGCTTCCGAGCACCCTGCAGCCCACAGGCCCTTGGCCCCCACTCTGTTGCCAGAGGCAAGTCCTAGGCAGGACT
Organism: Hippopotamus amphibius kiboko; assembly: GCF_030028045.1. Classification (NCBI taxonomy): domain Eukaryota; kingdom Metazoa; phylum Chordata; class Mammalia; order Artiodactyla; family Hippopotamidae; genus Hippopotamus; species Hippopotamus amphibius. The sequence goes on along the minus strand of NC_080188.1, from coordinate 97,654,185 downwards.
CTCGAGCTTGTAGAGCCACAGGGCCTCCAGCTTGGAAACCTGCTCAGGAACTCAGTGGCAGCCAGGCTTCACCTTCCATGCTTGTTGGCTAGCAGATGGAGCCCTCGCTCTACCGAAAAACTCTCTGCTTTGCCTTCAGCCAGGGAATCGCCTAGCTCAGCTCTCTCTGCCTCAAGCAGATACTCCAGGGTGCATCCAGCCTGCAGAAAGAAGAGTGCCTTTTCCTGAGCACTGCTCTGCTCTGGCAGCTCCCTGAAAGCCTCATGGGGCCTTCTCTGCCCTCACACAGTCGTGCCATTCGGCCCACCCGGGGAGCAAAGGTCCCCCTCGGCAGGGCTCAGGGTATGGCCTGTGTGTGTTTTCAGGGCTGGGAAAGGGCCTATCCAGAAGCTGGGTGTGCACTTGGGAATGGGGCCTGGTGGGCCTAGCCGGCCTTCCCTGGTTGGGAAGCAGGAGATCTGGGGCCTCCGAGCTGCATGCACATCCCCTCCCTGGATGCCCCTCTTGCTTCTTCGCTGCTGCCAAGCCTCTCTCACCCCACGTGCGTCTCATCGAAAGGAGCAGGCTGCTTGCCATTCTTTGCAAGGACCTCACCCCACAGGCTTCGTTTCCGCGAACGGGAGTGCACACTGACCCAGAGCCTCCAGAGGAGCTGCTGTCTCTCCAGCCACAAAGGCGTGCAGCCGAATCCACGACAGCCTGCTGCATGGAGGGCGTCTATGGGAGAGGGCCATACATCCCAGGTGGGTGCCTCTCTGGCACCCCGCTTTCCATGGGCAAACACTGTGTGTGCCAAGTGTCTCCTGTGTGCAGAAAATGTAGCCCCGGTGCCCGCGGTGCAGGGAATCCTCTTTGGACCCAGAGCAATGTGCTAGGCAGGCCTCCCATGCTGGGAGAGCCTCCACTTCCCCCAACTGTCCAAGGGCCTCAGGAGCACACTTCGAGGGAGTGTGGGTCTGACAGGCAGAACGGCCCGAGTGAGGAACGTGGATGGCAGGCCAAAGCCAGCCCTAGGGCCTGTTCTGGCCTAGGCCACTGCCAGCCAGCAGGGCCTCAACAGAGCACAGTTCATTCGAGTAGGCCCCAGGCGGTTGCCTGTGTGTCTCTTGCACTGCTGGGAAGCTGCAGGTCCAGAGGCTGTGTGTGCCCGGGGCCACTGGGGCCTGAGCACAAAACCGTAAGGCCCCTTCTCTCAAGCAGGACTCCTGCCACCTCTGTGCTGCCTGCCACACCCCCTTGCTGCCCGCACTGTCTTCACTGCTGGCAGGCCTCTGTGTGCACAGCCCAGTCTCTGCCAAGGGAACAAGGGGCTTGCTCGCCCCTTGCTAGGACCTCCTCCTACAGCACTCTGGACCAGGGCACACACGCCCCTGGACCAGCAGCCTGCAAGGAAGCTGCAGCTGAGCCAGCCACAAAGGCCTGCAGCCCTGGGCAGGGAGCCTTCTGCTAAGGACAGCTTTCCCACTCCAAAGCCCTGCAGGAGTTCCTGGAGCCTCAGGTCTGCAGCGTTGTCCATCACAGAGCACTGGGTGCCCAAAGCCTCCCCTGCGGCTTCCGAGCACCCTGCAGCCCACAGGCCCTTGGCCCCCACTCTGTTGCCAGAGGCAAGTCCTAGGCAGGACTCTCGAGCTTGTAGAGCCACAGGGCCTCCAGCTTGGAAACCTGCTCAGGAACTCAGTGGCAGCCAGGCTTCACCTTCCATGCTTGTTGGCTAGCAGATGGAGCCCTTGCTCCACCGAAAAACTCTCTGCTTTGCCTTCAGCCAGGGAATCGCCTAGCTCAGCTCTCTCTGCCTCAAGCAGAAACTCGAGGGTGCATCCAGCCTGCAGAAAGAAGAGTGCCTTTTCCTGAGCACTGCTCTGCTCTGGCAGCTCCCTGAAAGCCTCCTGGTGCCTTCTCTGCCCTCACACAGTCGTGCTATTCGGCCCACCCGGGGAGCTAAGGTCCACGGGGAGCAGGGCTCAGGATATGGCCTGTGTGTGTTTTCAGGGCTGGGAAAGGGCCGATCCAGAAGCTGGGTGTGCACTTGGGAATGGGGCCTGGTGGGCATAGCCGGCCTTCCCTGGTTGGGAAGCAGGAGATCTGGGGCCTCCGAGCTGCATGCACATCCCCTCCCTGGATGCCCCTCTTGCTTCTTCGCTGCTGCCAAGCCTCTCTCACCCCACGTGCATCTCATCGAAAGGAGCAGGCTGCTTGCCATTCTTTGCAAGGACCTCACCCCACAGGCCTCGTTTCCTCGAACGGGAGTGCACACTGACCCAGAGCCTCCAGAGGAGCTGCTGTCTCTCCAGCCACAAAGGCGTGCAGCCGAATCCACGACAGCCTGCTGCATGGAGGGCGTCTATGGGAGAGGGCCATACATCCCAGGTGGGTGCCTCTCTGGCACCCCGCTTTCCATGGGCAAACACTGTGTGTGCCAAGTGTCTCCTGTGTGCAGAAAATGTAGCCCCGGTGCCCGCGGTGCAGGGAATCCTCTATGGACCCAGAGCAATGTGCTAGGCAGGCCTCCCATGCTGGGAGAGCCTCCACTTCCCCCAACTGTCCAAGGGCCTCAGGAGCACACTTCGAGGGAGTGTGGGTCTGACAGGCAGAACGGCCCGAGTGAGGAACGTGGATGGCAGGCCAAAGCCAGCCCTAGGGCCTGTTCTGGCCTAGGCCACTGCCAGCCAGCAGGGCCTCAACAGAGCACAGTTCATTCGAGTAGGCCCCAGGCGGTTGCCTGTGTGTCTCTTGCACTGCTGGGAAGCTGCAGGTCCAGAGGCTGTGTGTGCCCGGGGCCACTGGGGCCTGAGCACAAAACCGTAAGGCCCCTTCTCTCAAGCAGGACTCCTGCCACCTCTGTGCTGCCTGCCACACCCCCTTGCTGCCCGCACTGTCTTCACTGCTGGCAGGCCTCTGTGTGCACAGCCCAGTCTCTGCCAAGGGAACAAGGGGCTTGCTCGCCCCTTGCTAGGACCTTCTCCTGCAGCACTCTGGACCAGGGCACACACGCCCCTGGACCAGCAGCCTGCAAGGAAGCTGCAGCTGAGCCAGCCACAAAGGCCTGCAGCCCTGGGCAGGGAGCCTTCTGCTAAGGACAGCTTTCCCACTCCAAAGCCCTGCAGGAGTTCCTGGAGCCTCAGGCCTGCAGCGTTGTCCATCACAGAGCACTGGGTGCCCAAAGCCTCCCCTGCAGCTTCCAAGCACCCTGCAGCCCACAGGCCCTTGGCCCCCACTCTGTTGCCAGAGGCAAGTCCTAGGCAGGACTCTCGAGCTTGTAGAGCCACAGGGCCTCCAGCTTGGAAACCTGCTCAGGAACTCAGTGGCAGCCAGGCTTCACCTTCCATGCTTGTCAGCTAGCAGATGGAGCCCTCGCTCCACCGAAAAACTCTCTGCTTTGCCTTCAGCCAGGGAATCGCCTAGCTCAGCTCTCTCTGCCTCAAGCAGAAACTCGAGGGTGCATCCAGCCTGCAGAAAGAAGAGTGCCTTTTCCTGAGCACTGCTCTGCTCTGGCAGCTCCCTGAAAGCCTCCTGGCGCCTTCTCTGCCCTCACACAGTCGTGCCATTCGGCCCACCCGGGGAGCAAAGGTCCCCCTCGGCATGGCTCAGGGTATGGCCTGTGTGTGTTTTCAGGGCTGGGAAAGGGCCGATCCAGAAGCTGGGTGTGCACTTGGCAATGGGGCCTGGTGGGCATAGCCGGCCTTCCCTGGTTGGGAAGCAGGAGATCTGGGGCCTCCGAGCTGCATGCACATCCCCTCCCTGGATGCCCCTCTTGCTTCTTCGCTGCTGCCAAGCCTCTCTCATCCCACGTGCGTCTCATCGAAAGGAGCAGGCTGCTTGCCATTCTTTGCAAGGACCTCACCCCACAGGCCTCGTTTCCTCGAACGGGAGTGCACACTGACCCAGAGCCTCCAGAGGAGCTGCTGTCTCTCCAGCCACAAAGGCCTGCAGCCGAATCCACGACAGCCTGCTGCATGGAGGGCGTCTATGGGAGAGGGCCATACATCCCAGGTGGGTGCCTCCCTGGCACCCCGCTTTCCATGGGCTAACACTGTGTGTGCCAAGTGTCTCCTGTGTGCAGAAAATGTAGCCCCGGTGCCCGCGGTGCAGGGAATCCTCTTTGGACCCAGAGCAATGTGCTAGGCAGGCCTCCCATGCTGGGAGAGCCTCCACTTCCCCCAACTGTCCAAGGGCCTCAGGAGCACACTTCGAGGGAGTGTGGGTCTGACAGGCAGAACGGCCCGAGTGAGGAACGTGGATGGCAGGCCAAAGCCAGCTCTAGGGCCTGTTCTGGCCTAGGCCACTGCCAGCCAGCAGGGCCTCAACAGAGCACAGTTCATTCGAGTAGGCCCCAGGGGTTGCCTGTGTGTCTCTTGCACTGCTGGGAAGCTGCAGGTCCAGAGGCTGTGTGTGCCCGGGGCCACTGGGGCCTGAGCACAAAACAGTCAGGACCCCACTCTCAAGCAGGACTCCTGCCACCTCTGTGCTGCCTGCCACACCCCCTTGCTGCCCGCACTGTCTTCACTGCTGGCAGGCCTCTGTGTGCACAGCCCAGTCTCTGCCAAGGGAACAAGGGGCTTGCTCGCCCCTTGCTAGGACCTCCTCCTACAGCACTCTGGACCAGGGCACACACGCCCCTGGACCAGCAGCCTGCAAGGAAGCTGCAGCTGAGCCAGCCACAAAGGCCTGCAGCCCTGGGCAGGGAGCCTTCTGCTAAGGACAGCTTTCCCACTCCAAAGCCCTGCAGGAGTTCCTGGAGGCTCAGGTCTGCAGCGTTGTCCATCACAGAGCACTGGGTGCCCAAAGCCTCCCCTGCGGCTTCCGAGCACCCTGCAGCCCACAGGCCCTTGGCCCCCACTCTGTTGCCAGAGGCAAGTCCTAGGCAGGACTCTCGAGCTTGTAGAGCCACAGGGCCTCCAGCTTGGAAACCTGCTCAGGAACTCAGTGGCAGCCAGGCTTCACCTTCCATGCTTGGCGGCTAGCAGATGGAGCCCTCGCTCCACCGAAAAACTCTCTGCTTTGCCTTCAGCCAGGGAATCGCCTAGCTCAGCTCTCTCTGCCTCAAGCAGAAACTCCAGGGTGCATCCAGCCTGCAGAAAGAAGAGTGCCTTTTCCTGAGCACTGCTCTGCTCTGGCAGCTCCCTGAAAGCCTCATGGGGCCTTCTCTGCCCTCACACAGTCGTGCCATTCGGCCCACCCGGGGAGCAAAGGTACCCCTCGGCAGGGCTCAGGGTATGGCCTGTGTGTGTTTTCAGGGCTGGGAAAGGGCCGATCCAGAAGCTGGGTGTGCACTTGGGAATGGGGCCTGGTGGGCATAGCCGGCCTTCCCTGGTTGGGAAGCAGGAGATCTGGGGCCTCCGAGCTGCATGCACATCCCCTCCCTGGATGCCCCTCTTGCTTCTTCGCTGCTGCCAAGCCTCTCTCACCCCACGTGCGTCTCATCGAAAGGAGCAGGCTGCTTGCCATTCTTTGCAAGGACCTCACCCCACAGGCCTCGTTTCCGCGAACGGGAGTGCACACTGACCCAGAGCCTCCAGAGGAGCTGCTGTCTCTCCAGCCACAAAGGCGTGCAGCCGAATCCACGACAGCCTGCTGCATGGAGGGCGTCTATGGGAGAGGGCCATACATCCCAGGTGGGTGCCTCTCTGGCACCCCGCTTTCCATGGGCAAACACTGTGTGTGCCAAGTGTCTCCTGTGTGCAGAAAATGTAGCCCCGGTGCCCGCGGTGCAGGGAATCCTCTTTGGACCCAGAGCAATGTGCTAGGCAGGCCTCCCATGCTGGGAGAGCCTCCACTTCCCCCAACTGTCCAAGGGCCTCAGGAGCACACTTCGAGGGAGTGTGGGTCTGACAGGCAGAACGGCCCGAGTGAGGAACGTGGATGGCAGGCCAAAGCCAGCCCTAGGGCCTGTTCTGGCCTAGGCCACTGCCAGCCAGCAGGGCCTCAACAGAGCACAGTTCATTCGAGTAGGCCCCAGGCGGTTGCCTGTGTGTCTCTTGCACTGCTGGGAAGCTGCAGGTCCAGAGGCTGTGTGTGCCCGGGGCCACTGGGGCCTGAGCACAAAACCATAAGGCCCCTTCTCTCAAGCAGGACTCCTGCCACCTCTGTGCTGCCTGCCACACCCCCTTGCTGCCCGCACTGTCTTCACTGCTGGCAGGCCTCTGTGTGCACAGCCCAGTCTCTGCCAAGGGAACAAGGGGCTTGCTCGCCCCTTGCTAGGACCTCCTCCTACAGCACTCTGGACCAGGGCACACACGCCCCTGGACCAGCAGCCTGCAAGGAAGCTGCAGCTGAGCCAGCCACAAAGGCCTGCAGCCCTGGGCAGGGAGCCTTCTGCTAAGGACAGCTTTCCCACTCCAAAGCCCTGCAGGAGTTCCTGGAGGCTCAGGTCTGCAGCGTTGTCCATCACAGAGCACTGGGTGCCCAAAGCCTCCCCTGCGGCTTCCGAGCACCCTGCAGCCCACAGGCCCTTGGCCCCCACTCTGTTGCCAGAGGCAAGTCCTAGGCAGGACTCTCGAGCTTGTAGAGCCACAGGGCCTCCAGCTTGGAAACCTGCTCAGGAACTCAGTGGCAGCCAGGCTTCACCTTCCATGCTTGTTGGCTAGCAGATGGAGACCTCGCTCCACCGAAAAACTCTCTGCTTTGCCTTCAGCCAGGGAATCGCCTAGCTCAGCTCTCTCTGCCTCAAGCAGAAACTCGAGGGTGCATCCAGCCTGCAGAAAGAAGAGTGCCTTTTCCTGAGCACTGCTCTGCTCTGGCAGCTCCCTGAAAGCCTCCTGGTGCCTTCTCTGCCCTCACACAGTCGTGCTATTCGGCCCACCCGGGGAGCTAAGGTCCACGGGGAGCAGGGCTCAGGATATGGCCTGTGTGTGTTTTCAGGGCTGGGAAAGGGCCGATCCAGAAGCTGGGTGTGCACTTGGGAATGGGGCCTGGTGGGCATAGCCGGCCTTCCCTGGTTGGGAAGCAGGAGATCTGGGGCCTCCGAGCTGCATGCACATCCCCTCCCTGGATGCCCCTCTTGCTTCTTCGCTGCTGCCAAGCCTCTCTCACCCCACGTGCATCTCATCGAAAGGAGCAGGCTGCTTGCCATTCTTTGCAAGGACCTCACCCCACAGGCCTCGTTTCCTCGAACGGGAGTGCACACTGACCCAGAGCCTCCAGAGGAGCTGCTGTCTCTCCAGCCACAAAGGCCTGCAGCCGAATCCACGACAGCCTGCTGCATGGAGGGCGTCTATGGGAGAGGGCCATACATCCCAGGTGGGTGCCTCTCTGGCACCCCGCTTTCCATGGGCAAACACTGTGTGTGCCAAGTGTCTCCTGTGTGCAGAAAATGTAGCCCCGGTGCCCGCGGTGCAGGGAATCCTCTTTGGACCCAGAGCAATGTGCTAGGCAGGCCTCCCATGCTGGGAGAGCCTCCACTTCCCCCAACTGTCCAAGGGCCTCAGGAGCACACTTCGAGGGAGTGTGGGTCTGACAGGCAGAACGGCCCGAGTGAGGAACGTGGATGGCAGGCCAAAGCCAGCCCTAGGGCCTGTTCTGGCCTAGGCCACTGCCAGCCAGCAGGGCCTCAACAGAGCACAGTTCATTCGAGTAGGCCCCAGGCGGTTGCCTGTGTGTCTCTTGCACTGCTGGGAAGCTGCAGGTCCAGAGGCTGTGTGTGCCCGGGGCCACTGGGGCCTGAGCACAAAACCGTAAGGCCCCTTCTCTCAAGCAGGACTCCTGCCACCTCTGTGCTGCCTGCCACACCCCCTTGCTGCCCGCACTGTCTTCACTGCTGGCAGGCCTCTGTGTGCACAGCCCAGTCTCTGCCAAGGGAACAAGGGGCTTGCTCGCCCCTTGCTAGGACCTTCTCCTGCAGCACTCTGGACCAGGGCACACACGCCCCTGGACCAGCAGCCTGCAAGGAAGCTGCAGCTGAGCCAGCCACAAAGGCCTGCAGCCCTGGGCAGGGAGCCTTCTGCTAAGGACAGCTTTCCCACTCCAAAGCCCTGCAGGAGTTCCTGGAGGCTCAGGCCTGCAGCGTTGTCCATCACAGAGCACTGGGTGCCCAAAGCCTCCCCTGCAGCTTCCAAGCACCCTGCAGCCCACAGGCCCTTGGCCCCCACTCTGTTGCCAGAGGCAAGTCCTAGGCAGGACTCTCGAGCTTGTAGAGCCACAGGGCCTCCAGCTTGGAAACCTGCTCAGGAACTCAGTGGCAGCCAGGCTTCACCTTCCATGCTTGTCAGCTAGCAGATGGAGCCCTCGCTCCACCGAAAAACTCTCTGCTTTGCCTTCAGCCAGGGAATCGCCTAGCTCAGCTCTCTCTGCCTCAAGCAGAAACTCGAGGGTGCATCCAGCCTGCAGAAAGAAGAGTGCCTTTTCCTGAGCACTGCTCTGCTCTGGCAGCTCCCTGAAAGCCTCCTGGCGCCTTCTCTGCCCTCACACAGTCGTGCCATTCGGCCCACCCGGGGAGCAAAGGTCCCCCTCGGCATGGCTCAGGGTATGGCCTGTGTGTGTTTTCAGGGCTGGGAAAGGGCCGATCCAGAAGCTGGGTGTGCACTTGGGAATGGGGCCTGGTGGGCCTAGCCGGCCTTCCCTGGTTGGGAAGCAGGAGATCTGGGGCCTCCGAGCTGCATGCACATCCCCTCCCTGGATGCCCCTCTTGCTTCTTCGCTGCTGCCAAGCCTCTCTCATCCCACGTGCGTCTCATCGAAAGGAGCAGGCTGCTTGCCATTCTTTGCAAGGACCTCACCCCACAGGCCTCGTTTCCTCGAACGGGAGTGCACACTGACCCAGAGCCTCCAGAGGAGCTGCTGTCTCTCCAGCCACAAAGGCCTGCAGCCGAATCCACGACAGCCTGCTGCATGGAGGGCGTCTATGGGAGAGGGCCATACATCCCAGGTGGGTGCCTCCCTGGCACCCCGCTTTCCATGGGCTAACACTGTGTGTGCCAAGTGTCTCCTGTGTGCAGAAAATGTAGCCCCGGTGCCCGCGGTGCAGGGAATCCTCTTTGGACCCAGAGCAATGTGCTAGGCAGGCCTCCCATGCTGGGAGAGCCTCCACTTCCCCCAACTGTCCAAGGGCCTCAGGAGCACACTTCGAGGGAGTGTGGGTCTGACAGGCAGAACGGCCCGAGTGAGGAACGTGGATGGCAGGCCAAAGCCAGCTCTAGGGCCTGTTCTGGCCTAGGCCACTGCCAGCCAGCAGGGCCTCAACAGAGCACAGTTCATTCGAGTAGGCCCCAGGGGTTGCCTGTGTGTCTCTTGCACTGCTGGGAAGCTGCAGGTCCAGAGGCTGTGTGTGCCCGGGGCCACTGGGGCCTGAGCACAAAACAGTCAGGACCCCACTCTCAAGCAGGACTCCTGCCACCTCTGTGCTGCCTGCCACACCCCCTTGCTGCCCGCACTGTCTTCACTGCTGGCAGGCCTCTGTGTGCACAGCCCAGTCTCTGCCAAGGGAACAAGGGGCTTGCTCGCCCCTTGCTAGGACCTCCTCCTACAGCACTCTGGACCAGGGCACACACGCCCCTGGACCAGCAGCCTGCAAGGAAGCTGCAGCTGAGCCAGCCACAAAGGCCTGCAGCCCTGGGCAGGGAGCCTTCTGCTAAGGACAGCTTTCCCACTCCAAAGCCCTGCAGGAGTTCCTGGAGGCTCAGGTCTGCAGCGTTGTCCATCACAGAGCACTGGGTGCCCAAAGCCTCCCCTGCGGCTTCCGAGCACCCTGCAGCCCACAGGCCCTTGGCCCCCACTCTGTTGCCAGAGGCAAGTCCTAGGCAGGACTCTCGAGCTTGTAGAGCCACAGGGCCTCCAGCTTGGAAACCTGCTCAGGAACTCAGTGGCAGCCAGGCTTCACCTTCCATGCTTGGCGGCTAGCAGATGGAGCCCTCGCTCCACCGAAAAACTCTCTGCTTTGCCTTCAGCCAGGGAATCGCCTAGCTCAGCTCTCTCTGCCTCAAGCAGAAACTCGAGGGTGCATCCAGCCTGCAGAAAGAAGAGTGCCTTTTCCTGAGCACTGCTCTGCTCTGGCAGCTCCCTGAAAGCCTCCTGGTGCCTTCTCTGCCCACACACAGTCGTGCTATTCGGCCCACCCGGGGAGCTAAGGTCCACGGGGAGCAGGGCTCAGGGTATGGCCTGTGTGTGTTTTCAGGGCTGGGAAAGGGCCGATCCAGAAGCTGGGTGTGCACTTGGGAATGGGGCCTGGTGGGCCTAGCCGGCCTTCCCTGGTTGGGAAGCAGGAGATCTGGGGCCTCCGAGCTGCATGCACATCCCCTCCCTGGATGCCCCTCTTGCTTCTTCGCTGCTGCCAAGCCTCTCTCACCCCACGTGCGTCTCATCGAAAGGAGCAGGCTGCTTGCCATTCTTTGCAAGGACCTCACCCCACAGGCCTCGTTTCCTCGAACGGGAGTGCACACTGACCCAGAGCCTCCAGAGGAGCTGCTGTCTCTCCAGCCACAAAGGCGTGCAGCCGAATCCACGACAGCCTGCTGCATGGAGGGCGTCTATGGGAGAGGGCCATACATCCCAGGTGGGTGCCTCTCTGGCACCCCGCTTTCCATGGGCAAACACTGTGTGTGCCAAGTGTCTCCTGTGTGCAGAAAATGTAGCCCCGGTGCCCGCGGTGCAGGGAATCCTCTTTGGACCCAGAGCAATGTGCTAGGCAGGCCTCCCATGCTGGGAGAGCCTCCACTTCCCCCAACTGTCCAAGGGCCTCAGGAGCACACTTCGAGGGAGTGTGGGTCTGACAGGCAGAACGGCCCGAGTGAGGAACGTGGATGGCAGGCCAAAGCCAGCCCTAGGGCCTGTTCTGGCCTAGGCCACTGCCAGCCAGCAGGGCCTCAACAGAGCACAGTTCATTCGAGTAGGCCCCAGGTGGTTGCCTGTGTGTCTCTTGCACTGCTGGGAAGCTGCAGGTCCAGAGGCTGTGTGTGCCTGGGGCCACTGGGGCCTGAGCACAAAACCGTAAGGCCCCTTCTCTCAAGCAGGACTCCTGCCACCTCTGTGCTGCCTGCCACACCCCCTTGCTGCCCGCACTGTCTTCACTGCTGGCAGGCCTCTGTGTGCACAGCCCAGTCTCTGCCAAGGGAACAAGGGGCTTGCTCGCCCCTTGCTAGGACCTTCTCCTACAGCACTCTGGACCAGGGCACACACGCCCCTGGACCAGCAGCCTGCAAGGAAGCTGCAGCTGAGCCAGCCACAAAGGCCTGCAGCCCTGGGCAGGGAGCCTTCTGCTAAGGACAGCTTTCCCACTCCAAAGCCCTGCAGGAGTTCCTGGAGCCTCAGGCCTGCAGCGTTGTCCATCACAGAGCACTGGGTGCCCAAAGCCTCCCCTGCGGCTTCCGAGCACCCTGCAGCCCACAGGCCCTTGGCCCCCACTCTGTTGCCAGAGGCAAGTCCTAGGCAGGACTCTCGAGCTTGTAGAGCCACAGGGCCTCCAGCTTGGAAACCTGCTCAGGAACTCAGTGGCAGCCAGGCTTCACCTTCCATGCTTGGCGGCTAGCAGATGGAGCCCTCGCTCCACCGAAAAACTCTCTGCTTTGCCTTCAGCCAGGGAATCGCCTAGCTCAGCTCTCTCTGCCTCAAGCAGAAACTCGAGGGTGCATCCAGCCTGCAGAAAGAAGAGTGCCTTTTCCTGAGCACTGCTCTGCTCTGGCAGCTCCCTGAAAGCCTCCTGGTGCCTTCTCTGCCCTCACACAGTCGTGCTATTCGGCCCACCCGGGGAGCTAAGGTCCACGGGGAGCAGGGCTCAGGGTATGGCCTGTGTGTGTTTTCAGGGCTGGGAAAGGGCCGATCCAGAAGCTGGGTGTGCACTTGGGAATGGGGCCTGGTGGGCCTAGCCGGCCTTCCCTGGTTGGGAAGCAGGAGATCTGGGGCCTCCGAGCTGCATGCACATCCCCTCCCTGGATGCCCCTCTTGCTTCTTCGCTGCTGCCAAGCCTCTCTCACCCCACGTGCGTCTCATCGAAAGGAGCAGGCTGCTTGCCATTCTTTGCAAGGACCTCACCCCACAGGCCTCGTTTCCTCGAACGGGAGTGCACACTGACCCAGAGCCTCCAGAGGAGCTGCTGTCTCTCCAGCCACAAAGGCCTGCAGCCGAATCCACGACAGCCTGCTGCATGGAGGGCGTCTATGGGAGAGGGCCATACATCCCAGGTGGGTGCCTCTCTGGCACCCCGCTTTCCATGGGCAAACACTGTGTGTGCCAAGTGTCTCCTGTGTGCAGAAAATGTAGCCCCGGTGCCCGCGGTGCAGGGAATCCTCTTTGGACCCAGAGCAATGTGCTAGGCAGGCCTCCCATGCTGGGAGAGCCTCCACTTCCCCCAACTGTCCAAGGGCCTCAGGAGCACACTTCGAGGGAGTGTGGGTCTGACAGGCAGAACGGCCCGAGTGAGGAACGTGGATGGCAGGCCAAAGCCAGCCCTAGGGCCTGTTCTGGCCTAGGCCACTGCCAGCCAGCAGGGCCTCAACAGAGCGCAGTTCATTCGAGTAGGCCCCAGGTGGTTGCCTGTGTGTCTCTTGCACTGCTGGGAAGCTGCAGGTCCAGAGGCTGTGTGTGCCTGGGGCCACTGGGGCCTGAGCACAAAACCGTAAGGCCCCTTCTCTCAAGCAGGACTCCTGCCACCTCTGTGCTGCCTGCCACACCCCCTTGCTGCCCGCACTGTCTTCACTGCTGGCAGGCCTCTGTGTGCACAGCCCAGTCTCTGCCAAGGGAACAAGGGGCTTGCTCGCCCCTTGCTAGGACCTTCTCCTACAGCACTCTGGACCAGGGCACACACGCCCCTGGACCAGCAGCCTGCAAGGAAGCTGCAGCTGAGCCAGCCACAAAGGCCTGCAGCCCTGGGCAGGGAGCCTTCTGCTAAGGACAGCTTTCCCACTCCAAAGCCCTGCAGGTGTTCCTGGAGCCTCAGGCCTGCAGCGTTGTCCATCACAGAGCACTGGGTGCCCAAAGCCTCCCCTGCGGCTTCCGAGCACCCTGCAGCCCACAGGCCCTTGGCCCCCACTCTGTTGCCAGAGGCAAGTCCTAGGCAGGACTCTCGAGCTTGTAGAGCCACAGGGCCTCCAGCTTGGAAACCTGCTCAGGAACTCAGTGGCAGCCAGGCTTCACCTTCCATGCTTGGCGGCTAGCAGATGGAGCCCTCGCTCCACCGAAAAACTCTCTGCTTTGCCTTCAGCCAGGGAATCGCCTAGCTCAGCTCTCTCTGCCTCAAGCAGAAACTCGAGGGTGCATCCAGCCTGCAGAAAGAAGAGTGCCTTTTCCTGAGCACTGCTCTGCTCTGGCAGCTCCCTGAAGGCCTCCTGGCGCCTTCTCTGCCCTCACACAGTCGTGCTATTCGGCCCACCCGGGGAGCTAAGGTCCACGGGGAGCAGGGCTCAGGGTATGGCCTGTGTGTGTTTTCAGGGCTGGGAAAGGGCCGATCCAGAAGCTGGGTGTGCACTTGGGAATGGGGCCTGGTGGGCCTAGCCGGCCTTCCCTGGTTGGGAAGCAGGAGATCTGGGGCCTCCGAGCTGCATGCACATCCCCTCCCTGGATGCCCCTCTTGCTTCTTCGCTGCTGCCAAGCCTCTCTCACCCCACGTGTGTCTCATCGAAAGGAGCAGGCTGCTTGCCATTCTTTGCAAGGACCTCACCCCACAGGCCTCGTTTCCTCGAACGGGAGTGCACACTGACCCAGAGCCTCCAGAGGAGCTGCTGTCTCTCCAGCCACAAAGGCGTGCAGCCGAATCCACGACAGCCTGCTGCATGGAGGGCGTCTATGGGAGAGGGCCATACATCCCAGGTGGGTGCCTCCCTGGCACCCCGCTTTCCATGGGCTAACACTGTGTGTGCCAAGTGTCTCCTGTGTGCAGAAAATGTAGCCCCGGTGCCCGCGGTGCAGGGAATCCTCTTTGGACCCAGAGCAATGTGCTAGGCAGGCCTCCCATGCTGGGAGAGCCTCCACTTCCCCCAACTGTCCAAGGGCCTCAGGAGCACACTTCGAGGGAGTGTGGGTCTGACAGGCAGAACGGCCCGAGTGAGGAACGTGGATGGCAGGCCAAAGCCAGCCCTAGGGCCTGTTCTGGCCTAGGCCACTGCCAGCCAGCAGGGCCTCAACAGAGCACAGTTCATTCGAGTAGGCCCCAGGCGGTTGCCTGTGTGTCTCTTGCACTGCTGGGAAGCTGCAGGTCCAGAGGCTGTGTGTGCCCGGGGCCACTGGGGCCTGAGCACAAAACCGTAAGGCCCTTTCTCTCAAGCAGGACTCCTGCCACCTCTGTGCTGCCTGCCACACCCCCTTGCTGCCCGCACTGTCTTCACTGCTGGCAGGCCTCTGTGTGCACAGCCCAGTCTCTGCCAAGGGAACAAGGGGCTTGCTCGCCCCTTGCTAGGACCTTCTCCTACAGCACTCTGGACCAGGGCACACACACCCCTGGACCAGCAGCCTGCAAGGAAGCTGCAGCTGAGCCAGCCACAAAGGCCTGCAGCCCTGGGCAGGGAGCCTTCTGCTAAGGACAGCTTTCCCACTCCAAAGCCCTGCAGGAGTTCCTGGAGCCTCAGGCCTGCAGCGTTGTCCATCACAGAGCACTGGGTGCCCAAAGCCTCCCCTGCGGCTTCCGAGCACCCTGCAGCCCACAGGCCCTTGGCCCCCACTCTGTTGCCAGAGGCAAGTCCTAGGCAGGACTCTCGAGCTTGTAGAGCCACAGGGCCTCCAGCTTGGAAACCTGCTCAGGAACTCAGTGGCAGCCAGGCTTTACCTTCCATGCTTGCCGGCCAGCAGATGGAGCCCTCGCTCCACCGAAAAACTCTCTGCTTTGCCTTCAGCCAGGGAATCGCCTAGCTCAGCTCTCTCTGCCTCAAGCAGAAACTCGAGGGTGCATCCAGCCTGCAGAAAGAAGAGTGCCTTTTCCTGAGCACTGCTCTGCTCTGGCAGCTCCCTGAAGGCCTCCTGGCGCCTTCTCTGCCCTCACACAGTCGTGCCATTCGGCCCACCCGGGGAGCAAAGGTCCCCCTCGGCATGGCTCAGGGTATGGCCTGTGTGTGTTTTCAGGGCTGGGAAAGGGCCGATCCAGAAGCTGGGTGTGCACTTGGGAATGGGGCCTGGTGGGCATAGCCGGCCTTCCCTGGTTGGGAAGCAGGAGATCTGGGGCCTCCGAGCTGCATGCACATCCCCTCCCTGGATGCCCCTCTTGCTTCTTCGCTGCTGCCAAGCCTCTCTCACCCCACGTGCGTCTCATCGAAAGGAGCAGGCTGCTTGCCATTCTTTGCAAGGACCTCACCCCACAGGCCTCGTTTCCTCGAACGGGAGTGCACACTGACCCAGAGCCTCCAGAGGAGCTGCTGTCTCTCCAGCCACAAAGGCGTGCAGCCGAATCCACGACAGCCTGCTGCATGGAGGGCGTCTATGGGAGAGGGCCATACATCCCAGGTGGGTGCCTCTCTGGCACCCCGCTTTCCATGGGCAAACACTGTGTGTGCCAAGTGTCTCCTGTGTGCAGAAAATGTAGCCCCGGTGCCCGCGGTGCAGGGAATCCTCTTTGGACCCAGAGCAATGTGCTAGGCAGGCCTCCCATGCTGGGAGAGCCTCCACTTCCCCCAACTGTCCAAGGGCCTCAGGAGCACACTTCGAGGGAGTGTGGGTCTGACAGGCAGAACGGCCCGAGTGAGGAACGTGGATGGCAGGCCAAAGCCAGCCCTAGGGCCTGTTCTGGCCTAGGCCACTGCCAGCCAGCAGGGCCTCAACAGAGCACAGTTCATTCGAGTAGGCCCCAGGTGGTTGCCTGTGTGTCTCTTGCACTGCTGGGAAGCTGCAGGTCCAGAGGCTGTGTGTGCCCGGGGCCACTGGGGCCTGAGCACAAAACCGTCAGGACCCCACTCTCAAGCAGGACTCCTGCCACCTCTGTGCTGCCTGCCACACCCCCTTGCTGCCCGCACTGTCTTCACTGCTGGCAGGCCTCTGTGTGCACAGCCCAGTCTCTGCCAAGGGAACAAGGGGCTTGCTCGCCCCTTGCTAGGACCTTCTCCTACAGCACTCTGGACCAGGGCACACACGCCCCTGGACCAGCAGCCTGCAAGGAAGCTGCAGCTGAGCCAGCCACAAAGGCCTGCAGCCCTGGGCAGGGAGCCTTCTGCTAAGGACAGCTTTCCCACTCCAAAGCCCTGCAGGAGTTCCTGGAGCCTCAGGCCTGCAGCGTTGTCCATCACAGAGCACTGGGTGCCCAAAGCCTCCCCTGCGGCTTCCGAGCACCCTGCAGCCCACAGGCCCTTGGCCCCCACTCTGTTGCCAGAGGCAAGTCCTAGGCAGGACTCTCGAGCTTGTAGAGCCACAGGGCCTCCAGCTTGGAAACCTGCTCAGGAACTCAGTGGCAGCCAGGCTTTACCTTCCATGCTTGCCGGCCAGCAGATGGAGCCCTCGCTCCACCGAAAAACTCTCTGCTTTGCCTTCAGCCAGGGAATCGCCTAGCTCAGCTCTCTCTGCCTCAAGCAGAAACTCGAGGGTGCATCCAGCCTGCAGAAAGAAGAGTGCCTTTTCCTGAGCACTGCTCTGCTCTGGCAGCTCCCTGAAGGCCTCCTGGTGCCTTCGCTGCCCTCACACAGTCGTGCCATTCGGCCCACCCGGGGAGCTAAGGTCCACGGGTAGCTGGGCTCAGGGTATGGCCTGTGTGTGTTTTCAGGGCTGGGAAAGGGCCGATCCAGAAGCTGGGTGTGCACTTGGCAATGGGGCCTGGTGGGCACAGCCGGCCTTCCCTGGTTGGGAAGCAGGAGATCTGGGGCCTCCGAGCTGCATGCACATCCCCTCCCTGGATGCCCCTCTTGCTTCTTCGCTGCTGCCAAGCCTCTCTCATCCCACGTGCGTCTCATCGAAAGGAGCAGGCTGCTTGCCATTCTTTGCAAGGACCTCACCCCACAGGCCTCGTTTCCTCGAACGGGAGTGCACACTGACCCAGAGCCTCCAGAGGAGCTGCTGTCTCTCCAGCCACAAAGGCCTACAGCCGAATCCACGACAGCCTGCTGCATGGAGGGCGTCTATGGGAGAGGGCCATACATCCCAGGTGGGTGCCTCCCTGGCACCCCGCTTTCCATGGGCTAACACTGTGTGTGCCAAGTGTCTCCTGTGTGCAGAAAATGTAGCCCCGGTGCCCGCGGTGCAGGGAATCCTCTTTGGACCCAGAGCAATGTGCTAGGCAGGCCTCCCATGCTGGGAGAGCCTCCACTTCCCCCAACTGTCCAAGGGCCTCAGGAGCACACTTCGAGGGAGTGTGGGTCTGACAGGCAGAACGGCCCGAGTGAGGAACGTGGATGGCAGGCCAAAGCCAGCTCTAGGGCCTGTTCTGGCCTAGGCCACTGCCAGCCAGCAGGGCCTCAACAGAGCACAGTTCATTCGAGTAGGCCCCAGGGGTTGCCTGTGTGTCTCTTGCACTGCTGGGAAGCTGCAGGTCCAGAGGCTGTGTGTGCCCGGGGCCACTGGGGCCTGAGCACAAAACAGTCAGGACCCCACTCTCAAGCAGGACTCCTGCCACCTCTGTGCTGCCTGCCA
Source organism: Hippopotamus amphibius kiboko (assembly GCF_030028045.1). Lineage (NCBI taxonomy): Eukaryota > Metazoa > Chordata > Mammalia > Artiodactyla > Hippopotamidae > Hippopotamus > Hippopotamus amphibius. Next base: position 97,636,723 of record NC_080188.1, on the reverse strand, counting down.
CACCCCCTTGCTGCCCGCACTGTCTTCACTGCTGGCAGGCCTCTGTGTGCACAGCCCAGTCTCTGCCAAGGGAACAAGGGGCTTGCTCGCCCCTTGCTAGGACCTCCTCCTACAGCACTCTGGACCAGGGCACACACGCCCCTGGACCAGCAGCCTGCAAGGAAGCTGCAGCTGAGCCAGCCACAAAGGCCTGCAGCCCTGGGCAGGGAGCCTTCTGCTAAGGACAGCTTTCCCACTCCAAAGGCCCTGCAGGAGTTCCTGGAGGCTCAGGTCTGCAGCGTTGTCCATCACAGAGCACTGGGTGCCCAAAGCCTCCCTGCGGCTTCCGAGCACCCTGCAGCCCACACGCCCTTGGCCCCCACTCTGTTGCCAGAGGCAAGTCCTAGGCAGGACTCTCGAGCTTGTAGAGCCACAGGGCCTCCAGCTTGGAAACCTGCTCAGGAACTCAGTGGCAGCCAGGCTTCACCTTCCATGCTTGGCGGCTAGCAGATGGAGCCCTCGCTCCACCGAAAAACTCTCTGCTTTGCCTTCAGCCAGGGAATCGCCTAGCTCAGCTCTCTCTGCCTCAAGCAGAAACTCGAGGGTGCATCCAGCCTGCAGAAAGAAGAGTGCCTTTTCCTGAGCACTGCTCTGCTCTGGCAGCTCCCTGAAGGCCTCCTGGCGCCTTCTCTGCCCTCACACAGTCGTGCCATTCGGCCCACCCGGGGAGCAAAGGTCCCCCTCGGCATGGCTCAGGGTATGGCCTGTGTGTGTTTTCAGGGCTGGGAAAGGGCCGATCCAGAAGCTGGGTGTGCACTTGGGAATGGGGCCTGGTGGGCATAGCCGGCCTTCCCTGGTTGGGAAGCAGGAGATCTGGGGCCTCCGAGCTGCATGCACATCCCCTCCCTGGATGCCCCTCTTGCTTCTTCGCTGCTGCCAAGCCTCTCTCATCCCACGTGCGTCTCATCGAAAGGAGCAGGCTGCTTGCCATTCTTTGCAAGGACCTCACCCCACAGGCCTCGTTTCCTCGAACGGGAGTGCACACTGACCCAGAGCCTCCAGAGGAGCTGCTGTCTCTCCAGCCACAAAGGCCTGCAGCCGAATCCACGACAGCCTGCTGCATGGAGGGCGTCTATGGGAGAGGGCCATACATCCCAGGTGGGTGCCTCCCTGGCACCCCGCTTTCCATGGGCTAACACTGTGTGTGCCAAGTGTCTCCTGTGTGCAGAAAATGTAGCCCCGGTGCCCGCGGTGCAGGGAATCCTCTTTGGACCCAGAGCAATGTGCTAGGCAGGCCTCCCATGCTGGGAGAGCCTCCACTTCCCCCAACTGTCCAAGGGCCTCAGGAGCACACTTCGAGGGAGTGTGGGTCTGACAGGCAGAACGGCCCGAGTGAGGAACGTGGATGGCAGGCCAAAGCCAGCTCTAGGGCCTGTTCTGGCCTAGGCCACTGCCAGCCAGCAGGGCCTCAACAGAGCACAGTTCATTCGAGTAGGCCCCAGGGGTTGCCTGTGTGTCTTTTGCACTGCTGGGAAGCTGCAGGTCCAGAGGCTGTGTGTGCCCGGGGCCACTGGGGCCTGAGCACAAAACAGTCAGGACCCCACTCTCAAGCAGGACTCCTGCCACCTCTGTGCTGCCTGCCACACCCCCTTGCTGCCCGCACTGTCTTCACTGCTGGCAGGCCTCTGTGTGCACAGCCCAGTCTCTGCCAAGGGAACAAGGGGCTTGCTCGCCCCTTGCTAGGACCTCCTCCTACAGCACTCTGGACCAGGGCACACACGCCCCTGGACCAGCAGCCTGCAAGGAAGCTGCAGCTGAGCCAGCCACAAAGGCCTGCAGCCCTGGGCAGGGAGCCTTCTGCTAAGGACAGCTTTCCCACTCCAAAGCCCTGCAGGAGTTCCTGGAGGCTCAGGTCTGCAGCGTTGTCCATCACAGAGCACTGGGTGCCCAAAGCCTCCCCTGCGGCTTCCGAGCACCCTGCAGCCCACACGCCCTTGGCCCCCACTCTGTTGCCAGAGGCAAGTCCTAGGCAGGACTCTCGAGCTTGTAGAGCCACAGGGCCTCCAGCTTGGAAACCTGCTCAGGAACTCAGTGGCAGCCAGGCTTCACCTTCCATGCTTGGCGGCTAGCAGATGGAGCCCTCGCTCCACCGAAAAACTCTCTGCTTTGCCTTCAGCCAGGGAATCGCCTAGCTCAGCTCTCTCTGCCTCAAGCAGAAACTCGAGGGTGCATCCAGCCTGCAGAAAGAAGAGTGCCTTTTCCTGAGCACTGCTCTGCTCTGGCAGCTCCCTGAAGGCCTCCTGGCGCCTTCTCTGCCCTCACACAGTCGTGCTATTCGGCCCACCCGGGGAGCTAAGGTCCACGGGGAGCAGGGCTCAGGGTATGGCCTGTGTGTGTTTTCAGGGCTGGGAAAGGGCCGATCCAGAAGCTGGGTGTGCACTTGGGAATGGGGCCTGGTGGGCCTAGCCGGCCTTCCCTGGTTGGGAAGCAGGAGATCTGGGGCCTCCGAGCTGCATGCACATCCCCTCCCTGGATGCCCCTCTTGCTTCTTCGCTGCTGCCAAGCCTCTCTCACCCCACGTGCGTCTCATCGAAAGGAGCAGGCTGCTTGCCATTCTTTGCAAGGACCTCACCCCACAGGCCTCGTTTCCTCGAACGGGAGTGCACACTGACCCAGAGCCTCCAGAGGAGCTGCTGTCTCTCCAGCCACAAAGGCGTGCAGCCGAATCCACGACAGCCTGCTGCATGGAGGGCGTCTATGGGAGAGGGCCATACATCCCAGGTGGGTGCCTCTCTGGCACCCCGCTTTCCATGGGCAAACACTGTGTGTGCCAAGTGTCTCCTGTGTGCAGAAAATGTAGCCCCGGTGCCCGCGGTGCAGGGAATCCTCTTTGGACCCAGAGCAATGTGCTAGGCAGGCCTCCCATGCTGGGAGAGCCTCCACTTCCCCCAACTGTCCAAGGGCCTCAGGAGCACACTTCGAGGGAGTGTGGGTCTGACAGGCAGAACGGCCCGAGTGAGGAACGTGGATGGCAGGCCAAAGCCAGCCCTAGGGCCTGTTCTGGCCTAGGCCACTGCCAGCCAGCAGGGCCTCAACAGAGCACAGTTCATTCGAGTAGGCCCCAGGTGGTTGCCTGTGTGTCTCTTGCACTGCTGGGAAGCTGCAGGTCCAGAGGCTGTGTGTGCCCGGGGCCACTGGGGCCTGAGCACAAAACCGTCAGGACCCCACTCTCAAGCAGGACTCCTGCCACCTCTGTGCTGCCTGCCACACCCCCTTGCTGCCCGCACTGTCTTCACTGCTGGCAGGCCTCTGTGTGCACAGCCCAGTCTCTGCCAAGGGAACAAGGGGCTTGCTCGCCCCTTGCTAGGACCTTCTCCTACAGCACTCTGGACCAGGGCACACACGCCCCTGGACCAGCAGCCTGCAAGGAAGCTGCAGCTGAGCCAGCCACAAAGGCCTGCAGCCCTGGGCAGGGAGCCTTCTGCTAAGGACAGCTTTCCCACTCCAAAGCCCTGCAGGAGTTCCTGGAGCCTCAGGCCTGCAGCGTTGTCCATCACAGAGCACTGGGTGCCCAAAGCCTCCCCTGCGGCTTCCGAGCACCCTGCAGCCCACAGGCCCTTGGCCCCCACTCTGTTGCCAGAGGCAAGTCCTAGGCAGGACTCTCGAGCTTGTAGAGCCACAGGGCCTCCAGCTTGGAAACCTGCTCAGGAACTCAGTGGCAGCCAGGCTTTACCTTCCATGCTTGCCGGCCAGCAGATGGAGCCCTCGCTCCACCGAAAAACTCTCTGCTTTGCCTTCAGCCAGGGAATCGCCTAGCTCAGCTCTCTCTGCCTCAAGCAGAAACTCGAGGGTGCATCCAGCCTGCAGAAAGAAGAGTGCCTTTTCCTGAGCACTGCTCTGCTCTGGCAGCTCCCTGAAGGCCTCCTGGCGCCTTCTCTGCCCTCACACAGTCGTGCCATTCGGCCCACCCGGGGAGCAAAGGTCCCCCTCGGCATGGCTCAGGGTATGGCCTGTGTGTGTTTTCAGGGCTGGGAAAGGGCCGATCCAGAAGCTGGGTGTGCACTTGGGAATGGGGCCTGGTGGGCATAGCCGGCCTTCCCTGGTTGGGAAGCAGGAGATCTGGGGCCTCCGAGCTGCATGCACATCCCCTCCCTGGATGCCCCTCTTGCTTCTTCGCTGCTGCCAAGCCTCTCTCATCCCACGTGCGTCTCATCGAAAGGAGCAGGCTGCTTGCCATTCTTTGCAAGGACCTCACCCCACAGGCCTCGTTTCCTCGAACGGGAGTGCACACTGACCCAGAGCCTCCAGAGGAGCTGCTGTCTCTCCAGCCACAAAGGCCTGCAGCCGAATCCACGACAGCCTGCTGCATGGAGGGCGTCTATGGGAGAGGGCCATACATCCCAGGTGGGTGCCTCCCTGGCACCCCGCTTTCCATGGGCTAACACTGTGTGTGCCAAGTGTCTCCTGTGTGCAGAAAATGTAGCCCCGGTGCCCGCGGTGCAGGGAATCCTCTTTGGACCCAGAGCAATGTGCTAGGCAGGCCTCCCATGCTGGGAGAGCCTCCACTTCCCCCAACTGTCCAAGGGCCTCAGGAGCACACTTCGAGGGAGTGTGGGTCTGACAGGCAGAACGGCCCGAGTGAGGAACGTGGATGGCAGGCCAAAGCCAGCTCTAGGGCCTGTTCTGGCCTAGGCCACTGCCAGCCAGCAGGGCCTCAACAGAGCACAGTTCATTCGAGTAGGCCCCAGGGGTTGCCTGTGTGTCTCTTGCACTGCTGGGAAGCTGCAGGTCCAGAGGCTGTGTGTGCCCGGGGCCACTGGGGCCTGAGCACAAAACAGTCAGGACCCCACTCTCAAGCAGGACTCCTGCCACCTCTGTGCTGCCTGCCACACCCCCTTGCTGCCCGCACTGTCTTCACTGCTGGCAGGCCTCTGTGTGCACAGCCCAGTCTCTGCCAAGGGAACAAGGGGCTTGCTCGCCCCTTGCTAGGACCTCCTCCTACAGCACTCTGGACCAGGGCACACACGCCCCTGGACCAGCAGCCTGCAAGGAAGCTGCAGCTGAGCCAGCCACAAAGGCCTGCAGCCCTGGGCAGGGAGCCTTCTGCTAAGGACAGCTTTCCCACTCCAAAGCCCTGCAGGAGTTCCTGGAGCCTCAGGCCTGCAGCGTTGTCCATCACAGAGCACTGGGTGCCCAAAGCCTCCCCTGCGGCTTCCGAGCACCCTGCAGCCCACAGGCCCTTGGCCCCCACTCTGTTGCCAGAGGCAAGTCCTAGGCAGGACTCTCGAGCTTGTAGAGCCACAGGGCCTCCAGCTTGGAAACCTGCTCAGGAACTCAGTGGCAGCCAGGCTTCACCTTCCATGCTTGGCGGCTAGCAGATGGAGCCCTCGCTCCACCGAAAAACTCTCTGCTTTGCCTTCAGCCAGGGAATCGCCTAGCTCAGCTCTCTCTGCCTCAAGCAGAAACTCGAGGGTGCATCCAGCCTGCAGAAAGAAGAGTGCCTTTTCCTGAGCACTGCTCTGCTCTGGCAGCTCCCTGAAGGCCTCCTGGCGCCTTCTCTGCCCTCACACAGTCGTGCTATTCGGCCCACCCGGGGAGCTAAGGTCCACGTGGAGCAGGGCTCAGGGTATGGCCTGTGTGTGTTTTCAGGGCTGGGAAAGGGCCGATCCAGAAGCTGGGTGTGCACTTGGGAATGGGGCCTGGTGGGCCTAGCCGGCCTTCCCTGGTTGGGAAGCAGGAGATCTGGGGCCTCCGAGCTGCATGCACATCCCCTCCCTGGATGCCCCTCTTGCTTCTTCGCTGCTGCCAAGCCTCTCTCACCCCACGTGTGTCTCATCGAAAGGAGCAGGCTGCTTGCCATTCTTTGCAAGGACCTCACCCCACAGGCCTCGTTTCCTCGAACGGGAGTGCACACTGACCCAGAGCCTCCAGAGGAGCTGCTGTCTCTCCAGCCACAAAGGCGTGCAGCCGAATCCACGACAGCCTGCTGCATGGAGGGCGTCTATGGGAGAGGGCCATACATCCCAGGTGGGTGCCTCCCTGGCACCCCGCTTTCCATGGGCAAACACTGTGTGTGCCAAGTGTCTCCTGTGTGCAGAAAATGTAGCCCCGGTGCCCGCGGTGCAGGGAATCCTCTTTGGACCCAGAGCAATGTGCTAGGCAGGCCTCCCATGCTGGGAGAGCCTCCACTTCCCCCAACTGTCCAAGGGCCTCAGGAGCACACTTCGAGGGAGTGTGGGTCTGACAGGCAGAACGGCCCGAGTGAGGAACGTGGATGGCAGGCCAAAGCCAGCTCTAGGGCCTGTTCTGGCCTAGGCCACTGCCAGCCAGCAGGGCCTCAACAGAGCACAGTTCATTCGAGTAGGCCCCAGGCTGTTGCCTGTGTGTCTCTTGCACTGCTGGGAAGCTGCAGGTCCAGAGGCTGTGTGTGCCCGGGGCCACTGGGGCCTGAGCACAAAACCGTAAGGCCCCTTCTCTCAAGCAGGACTCCTGCCACCTCTGTGCTGCCTGCCACACCCCCTTGCTGCCCGCACTGTCTTCACTGCTGGCAGGCCTCTGTGTGCACAGCCCAGTCTCTGCCAAGGGAACAAGGGGCTTGCTCGCCCCTTGCTAGGACCTTCTCCTACAGCACTCTGGACCAGGGCACACACGCCCCTGGACCAGCAGCCTGCAAGGAAGCTGCAGCTGAGCCAGCCACAAAGGCCTGCAGCCCTGGGCAGGGAGCCTTCTGCTAAGGACAGCTTTCCCACTCCAAAGCCCTGCAGGAGTTCCTGGAGCCTCAGGCCTGCAGCGTTGTCCATCACAGAGCAGTGGGTGCCCAAAGCCTCCCCTGCGGCTTCCGAGCACCCTGCAGCCCACAGGCCCTTGGCCCCCACTCTGTTGCCAGAGGCAAGTCCTAGGCAGGACTCTCGAGCTTGTAGAGCCACAGGGCCTCCAGCTTGGAAACCTGCTCAGGAACTCAGTGGCAGCCAGGCTTTACCTTCCATGCTTGCCGGCCAGCAGATGGAGCCCTCGCTCCACCGAAAAACTCTCTGCTTTGCCTTCAGCCAGGGAATCACCTAGCTCAGCTCTCTCTGCCTCAAGCAGAAACTCGAGGGTGCATCCAGCCTGCAGAAAGAAGAGTGCCTTTTCCTGAGCACTGCTCTGCTCTGGCAGCTCCCTGAAGGCCTCCTGGCGCCTTCTCTGCCCTCACACAGTCGTGCCATTCGGCCCACCCGGGGAGCAAAGGTCCCCCTCGGCATGGCTCAGGGTATGGCCTGTGTGTGTTTTCAGGGCTGGGAAAGGGCCGATCCAGAAGCTGGGTGTGCACTTGGGAATGGGGCCTGGTGGGCATAGCCGGCCTTCCCTGGTTGGGAAGCAGGAGATCTGGGGCCTCCGAGCTGCATGCACATCCCCTCCCTGGATGCCCCTCTTGCTTCTTCGCTGCTGCCAAGCCTCTCTCATCCCACGTGCGTCTCATCGAAAGGAGCAGGCTGCTTGCCATTCTTTGCAAGGACCTCACCCCACAGGCCTCGTTTCCTCGAACGGGAGTGCACACTGACCCAGAGCCTCCAGAGGAGCTGCTGTCTCTCCAGCCACAAAGGCCTGCAGCCGAATCCACGACAGCCTGCTGCATGGAGGGCGTCTATGGGAGAGGGCCATACATCCCAGGTGGGTGCCTCCCTGGCACCCCGCTTTCCATGGGCTAACACTGTGTGTGCCAAGTGTCTCCTGTGTGCAGAAAATGTAGCCCCGGTGCCCGCGGTGCAGGGAATCCTCTTTGGACCCAGAGCAATGTGCTAGGCAGGCCTCCCATGCTGGGAGAGCCTCCACTTCCCCCAACTGTCCAAGGGCCTCAGGAGCACACTTCGAGGGAGTGTGGGTCTGACAGGCAGAACGGCCCGAGTGAGGAACGTGGATGGCAGGCCAAAGCCAGCTCTAGGGCCTGTTCTGGCCTAGGCCACTGCCAGCCAGCAGGGCCTCAACAGAGCACAGTTCATTCGAGTAGGCCCCAGGGGTTGCCTGTGTGTCTCTTGCACTGCTGGGAAGCTGCAGGTCCAGAGGCTGTGTGTGCCCGGGGCCACTGGGGCCTGAGCACAAAACAGTCAGGACCCCACTCTCAAGCAGGACTCCTGCCACCTCTGTGCTGCCTGCCACACCCCCTTGCTGCCCGCACTGTCTTCACTGCTGGCAGGCCTCTGTGTGCACAGCCCAGTCTCTGCCAAGGGAACAAGGGGCTTGCTCGCCCCTTGCTAGGACCTCCTCCTACAGCACTCTGGACCAGGGCACACACGCCCCTGGACCAGCAGCCTGCAAGGAAGCTGCAGCTGAGCCAGCCACAAAGGCCTGCAGCCCTGGGCAGGGAGCCTTCTGCTAAGGACAGCTTTCCCACTCCAAAGCCCTGCAGGAGTTCCTGGAGGCTCAGGTCTGCAGCGTTGTCCATCACAGAGCACTGGGTGCCCAAAGCCTCCCCTGCGGCTTCCGAGCACCCTGCAGCCCACACGCCCTTGGCCCCCACTCTGTTGCCAGAGGCAAGTCCTAGGCAGGACTCTCGAGCTTGTAGAGCCACAGGGCCTCCAGCTTGGAAACCTGCTCAGGAACTCAGTGGCAGCCAGGCTTCACCTTCCATGCTTGGCGGCTAGCAGATGGAGCCCTCGCTCCACCGAAAAACTCTCTGCTTTGCCTTCAGCCAGGGAATCGCCTAGCTCAGCTCTCTCTGCCTCAAGCAGAAACTCGAGGGTGCATCCAGCCTGCAGAAAGAAGAGTGCCTTTTCCTGAGCACTGCTCTGCTCTGGCAGCTCCCTGAAGGCCTCCTGGCACCTTCTCTGCCCTCACACAGTCGTGCTATTCGGCCCACCCGGGGAGCTAAGGTCCACGGGGAGCAGGGCTCAGGGTATGGCCTGTGTGTGTTTTCAGGGCTGGGAAAGGGCCGATCCAGAAGCTGGGTGTGCACTTGGGAATGGGGCCTGGTGGGCATAGCCGGCCTTCCCTGGTTGGGAAGCAGGAGATCTGGGGCCTCCGAGCTGCATGCACATCCCCTCCCTGGATGCCCCTCTTGCTTCTTCGCTGCTGCCAAGCCTCTCTCACCCCACGTGCGTCTCATCGAAAGGAGCAGGCTGCTTGCCATTCTTTGCAAGGACCTCACCCCACAGGCCTCGTTTCCTCGAACGGGAGTGCACACTGACCCAGAGCCTCCAGAGGAGCTGCTGTCTCTCCAGCCACAAAGGCGTGCAGCCGAATCCACGACAGCCTGCTGCATGGAGGGCGTCTATGGGAGAGGGCCATACATCCCAGGTGGGTGCCTCTCTGGCACCCCGCTTTCCATGGGCAAACACTGTGTATGCCAAGTGTCTCCTGTGTGCAGAAAATGTAGCCCCGGTGCCCGCGGTACAGGGAATCCTCTTTGGACCCAGAGCAATGTGCTAGGCAGGCCTCCCATGCTGGGAGAGCCTCCACTTCCCCCAACTGTCCAAGGGCCTCAGGAGCACACTTCGAGGGAGTGTGGGTCTGACAGGCAGAACGGCCCGAGTGAGGAACGTGGATGGCAGGCCAAAGCCAGCTCTAGGGCCTGTTCTGGCCTAGGCCACTGCCAGCCAGCAGGGCCTCAACAGAGCACAGTTCATTCGAGTAGGCCCCAGGTGGTTGCCTGTGTGTCTCTTGCACTGCTGGGAAGCTGCAGGTCCAGAGGCTGTGTGTGCCCGGGGCCACTGGGGCCTGAGCACAAAACCGTCAGGACCCCACTCTCAAGCAGGACTCCTGCCACCTCTGTGCTGCCTGCCACACCCCCTTGCTGCCCGCACTGTCTTCACTGCTGGCAGGCCTCTGTGTGCACAGCCCAGTCTCTGCCAAGGGAACAAGGGGCTTGCTCGCCCCTTGCTAGGACCTTCTCCTACAGCACTCTGGACCAGGGCACACACGCCCCTGGACCAGCAGCCTGCAAGGAAGCTGCAGCTGAGCCAGCCACAAAGGCCTGCAGCCCTGGGCAGGGAGCCTTCTGCTAAGGACAGCTTTCCCACTCCAAAGCCCTGCAGGAGTTCCTGGAGCCTCAGGCCTGCAGCGTTGTCCATCACAGAGCACTGGGTGCCCAAAGCCTCCCCTGCGGCTTCCGAGCACCCTGCAGCCCACAGGCCCTTGGCCCCCACTCTGTTGCCAGAGGCAAGTCCTAGGCAGGACTCTCGAGCTTGTAGAGCCACAGGGCCTCCAGCTTGGAAACCTGCTCAGGAACTCAGTGGCAGCCAGGCTTTACCTTCCATGCTTGCCGGCCAGCAGATGGAGCCCTCGCTCCACCGAAAAACTCTCTGCTTTGCCTTCAGCCAGGGAATCGCCTAGCTCAGCTCTCTCTGCCTCAAGCAGAAACTCGAGGGTGCATCCAGCCTGCAGAAAGAAGAGTGCCTTTTCCTGAGCACTGCTCTGCTCTGGCAGCTCCCTGAAGGCCTCCTGGCGCCTTCTCTGCCCTCACACAGTCGTGCCATTCGGCCCACCCGGGGAGCAAAGGTCCCCCTCGGCATGGCTCAGGGTATGGCCTGTGTGTGTTTTCAGGGCTGGGAAAGGGCCGATCCAGAAGCTGGGTGTGCACTTGGGAATGGGGCCTGGTGGGCATAGCCGGCCTTCCCTGGTTGGGAAGCAGGAGATCTGGGGCCTCCGAGCTGCATGCACATCCCCTCCCTGGATGCCCCTCTTGCTTCTTCGCTGCTGCCAAGCCTCTCTCATCCCACGTGCGTCTCATCGAAAGGAGCAGGCTGCTTGCCATTCTTTGCAAGGACCTCACCCCACAGGCCTCGTTTCCTCGAACGGGAGTGCACACTGACCCAGAGCCTCCAGAGGAGCTGCTGTCTCTCCAGCCACAAAGGCCTGCAGCCGAATCCACGACAGCCTGCTGCATGGAGGGCGTCTATGGGAGAGGGCCATACATCCCAGGTGGGTGCCTCCCTGGCACCCCGCTTTCCATGGGCTAACACTGTGTGTGCCAAGTGTCTCCTGTGTGCAGAAAATGTAGCCCCGGTGCCCGCGGTGCAGGGAATCCTCTTTGGACCCAGAGCAATGTGCTAGGCAGGCCTCCCATGCTGGGAGAGCCTCCACTTCCCCCAACTGTCCAAGGGCCTCAGGAGCACACTTCGAGGGAGTGTGGGTCTGACAGGCAGAACGGCCCGAGTGAGGAACGTGGATGGCAGGCCAAAGCCAGCTCTAGGGCCTGTTCTGGCCTAGGCCACTGCCAGCCAGCAGGGCCTCAACAGAGCACAGTTCATTCGAGTAGGCCCCAGGGGTTGCCTGTGTGTCTCTTGCACTGCTGGGAAGCTGCAGGTCCAGAGGCTGTGTGTGCCCGGGGCCACTGGGGCCTGAGCACAAAACAGTCAGGACCCCACTCTCAAGCAGGACTCCTGCCACCTCTGTGCTGCCTGCCACACCCCCTTGCTGCCCGCACTGTCTTCACTGCTGGCAGGCCTCTGTGTGCACAGCCCAGTCTCTGCCAAGGGAACAAGGGGCTTGCTCGCCCCTTGCTAGGACCTCCTCCTACAGCACTCTGGACCAGGGCACACACGCCCCTGGACCAGCAGCCTGCAAGGAAGCTGCAGCTGAGCCAGCCACAAAGGCCTGCAGCCCTGGGCAGGGAGCCTTCTGCTAAGGACAGCTTTCCCACTCCAAAGCCCTGCAGGAGTTCCTGGAGGCTCAGGTCTGCAGCGTTGTCCATCACAGAGCACTGGGTGCCCAAAGCCTCCCCTGCGGCTTCCGAGCACCCTGCAGCCCACACGCCCTTGGCCCCCACTCTGTTGCCAGAGGCAAGTCCTAGGCAGGACTCTCGAGCTTGTAGAGCCACAGGGCCTCCAGCTTGGAAACCTGCTCAGGAACTCAGTGGCAGCCAGGCTTCACCTTCCATGCTTGGCGGCTAGCAGATGGAGCCCTCGCTCCACCGAAAAACTCTCTGCTTTGCCTTCAGCCAGGGAATCGCCTAGCTCAGCTCTCTCTGCCTCAAGCAGAAACTCGAGGGTGCATCCAGCCTGCAGAAAGAAGAGTGCCTTTTCCTGAGCACTGCTCTGCTCTGGCAGCTCCCTGAAGGCCTCCTGGCGCCTTCTCTGCCCTCACACAGTCGTGCTATTCGGCCCACCCGGGGAGCTAAGGTCCACGGGGAGCAGGGCTCAGGGTATGGCCTGTGTGTGTTTTCAGGGCTGGGAAAGGGCCGATCCAGAAGCTGGGTGTGCACTTGGGAATGGGGCCTGGTGGGCCTAGCCGACCTTCCCTGGTTGGGAAGCAGGAGATCTGGGGCCTCCGAGCTGCATGCACATCCCCTCCCTGGATGCCCCTCTTGCTTCTTCGCTGCTGCCAAGCCTCTCTCACCCCACGTGCGTCTCATCGAAAGGAGCAGGCTGCTTGCCATTCTTTGCAAGGACCTCACCCCACAGGCCTCGTTTCCTCGAACGGGAGTGCACACTGACCCAGAGCCTCCAGAGGAGCTGCTGTCTCTCCAGCCACAAAGGCGTGCAGCCGAATCCACGACAGCCTGCTGCATGGAGGGCGTCTATGGGAGAGGGCCATACATCCCAGGTGGGTGCCTCTCTGGCACCCCGCTTTCCATGGGCAAACACTGTGTGTGCCAAGTGTCTCCTGTGTGCAGAAAATGTAGCCCCGGTGCCCGCGGTGCAGGGAATCCTCTTTGGACCCAGAGCAATGTGCTAGGCAGGCCTCCCATGCTGGGAGAGCCTCCACTTCCCCCAACTGTCCAAGGGCCTCAGGAGCACACTTCGAGGGAGTGTGGGTCTGACAGGCAGAACGGCCCGAGTGAGGAACGTGGATGGCAGGCCAAAGCCAGCCCTAGGGCCTGTTCTGGCCTAGGCCACTGCCAGCCAGCAGGGCCTCAACAGAGCACAGTTCATTCGAGTAGGCCCCAGGTGGTTGCCTGTGTGTCTCTTGCACTGCTGGGAAGCTGCAGGTCCAGAGGCTGTGTGTGCCCGGGGCCACTGGGGCCTGAGCACAAAACCGTCAGGACCCCACTCTCAAGCAGGACTCCTGCCACCTCTGTGCTGCCTGCCACACCCCCTTGCTGCCCGCACTGTCTTCACTGCTGGCAGGCCTCTGTGTGCACAGCCCAGTCTCTGCCAAGGGAACAAGGGGCTTGCTCGCCCCTTGCTAGGACCTCCTCCTACAGCACTCTGGACCAGGGCACACACGCCCCTGGACCAGCAGCCTGCAAGGAAGCTGCAGCTGAGCCAGCCACAAAGGCCTGCAGCCCTGGGCAGGGAGCCTTCTGCTAAGGACAGCTTTCCCACTCCAAAGGCCTGCAGGAGTTCCTGGAGGCTCAGGTCTGCAGCGTTGTCCATCACAGAGCACTGGGTGCCCAAAGCCTCCCCTGCGGCTTCCGAGCACCCTGCAGCCCACACGCCCTTGGCCCCCACTCTGTTGCCAGAGGCAAGTCCTAGGCAGGACTCTCGAGCTTGTAGAGCCACAGGGCCTCCAGCTTGGAAACCTGCTCAGGAACTCAGTGGCAGCCAGGCTTCACCTTCCATGCTTGGCGGCTAGCAGATGGAGCCCTCGCTCCACCGAAAAACTCTCTGCTTTGCCTTCAGCCAGGGAATCGCCTAGCTCAGCTCTCTCTGCCTCAAGCAGAAACTCGAGGGTGCATCCAGCCTGCAGAAAGAAGAGTGCCTTTTCCTGAGCACTGCTCTGCTCTGGCAGCTCCCTGAAAGCCTCCTGGTGCCTTCTCTGCCCTCACACAGTCGTGCTATTCGGCCCACCCGGGGAGCTAAGGTCCACGGGGAGCAGGGCTCAGGGTATGGCCTGTGTGTGTTTTCAGGGCTGGGAAAGGGCCGATCCAGAAGCTGGGTGTGCACTTGGGAATGGGGCCTGGTGGGCCTAGCCGGCCTTCCCTGGTTGGGAAGCAGGAGATCTGGGGCCTCCGAGCTGCATGCACATCCCCTCCCTGGATGCCCCTCTTGCTTCTTCGCTGCTGCCAAGCCTCTCTCACCCCACGTGCGTCTCATCGAAAGGAGCAGGCTGCTTGCCATTCTTTGCAAGGACCTCACCCCACAGGCCTCGTTTCCTCGAACGGGAGTGCACACTGACCCAGAGCCTCCAGAGGAGCTGCTGTCTCTCCAGCCACAAAGGCGTGCAGCCGAATCCACGACAGCCTGCTGCATGGAGGGCGTCTATGGGAGAGGGCCATACATCCCAGGTGGGTGCCTCTCTGGCACCCCGCTTTCCATGGGCAAACACTGTGTGTGCCAAGTGTCTCCTGTGTGCAGAAAATGTAGCCCCGGTGCCCGCGGTGCAGGGAATCCTCTTTGGACCCAGAGCAATGTGCTAGGCAGGCCTCCCATGCTGGGAGAGCCTCCACTTCCCCCAACTGTCCAAGGGCCTCAGGAGCACACTTCGAGGGAGTGTGGGTCTGACAGGCAGAACGGCCCGAGTGAGGAACGTGGATGGCAGGCCAAAGCCAGCCCTAGGGCCTGTTCTGGCCTAGGCCACTGCCAGCCAGCAGGGCCTCAACAGAGCGCAGTTCATTCGAGTAGGCCCCAGGTGGTTGCCTGTGTGTCTCTTGCACTGCTGGGAAGCTGCAGGTCCAGAGGCTGTGTGTGCCTGGGGCCACTGGGGCCTGAGCACAAAACCGTAAGGCCCCTTCTCTCAAGCAGGACTCCTGCCACCTCTGTGCTGCCTGCCACACCCCCTTGCTGCCCGCACTGTCTTCACTGCTGGCAGGCCTCTGTGTGCACAGCCCAGTCTCTGCCAAGGGAACAAGGGGCTTGCTCGCCCCTTGCTAGGACCTTCTCCTACAGCACTCTGGACTAGGGCACACACGCCCCTGGACCAGCAGCCTGCAAGGAAGCTGCAGCTGAGCCAGCCACAAAGGCCTGCAGCCCTGGGCAGGGAGCCTTCTGCTAAGGACAGCTTTCCCACTCCAAAGCCCTGCAGGAGTTCCTGGAGCCTCAGGCCTGCAGCGTTGTCCATCACAGAGCACTGGGTGCCCAAAGCCTCCCCTGCGGCTTCCGAGCACCCTGCAGCCCACAGGCCCTTGGCCCCCACTCTGTTGCCAGAGGCAAGTCCTAGGCAGGACTCTCGAGCTTGTAGAGCCACAGGGCCTCCAGCTTGGAAACCTGCTCAGGAACTCAGTGGCAGCCAGGCTTCACCTTCCATGCTTGGCGGCTAGCAGATGGAGCCGTCGCTCCACCGAAAAACTCTCTGCTTTGCCTTCAGCCAGGGAATCGCCTAGCTCAGCTCTCTCTGCCTCAAGCAGAAACTCGAGGGTGCATCCAGCCTGCAGAAAGAAGAGTGCCTTTTCCTGAGCACTGCTCTGCTCTGGCAGCTCCCTGAAGGCCTCCTGGCGCCTTCTCTGCCCTCACACAGTCGTGCTATTCGGCCCACCCGGGGAGCTAAGGTCCACGGGGAGCAGGGCTCAGGGTATGGCCTGTGTGTGTTTTCAGGGCTGGGAAAGGGCCGATCCAGAAGCTGGGTGTGCACTTGGGAATGGGGCCTGGTGGGCCTAGCCGGCCTTCCCTGGTTGGGAAGCAGGAGATCTGGGGCCTCCGAGCTGCATGCACATCCCCTCCCTGGATGCCCCTCTTGCTTCTTCGCTGCTGCCAAGCCTCTCTCACCCCACGTGCGTCTCATCGAAAGGAGCAGGCTGCTTGCCATTCTTTGCAAGGACCTCACCCCACAGGCCTCGTTTCCTCGAACGGGAGTGCACACTGACCCAGAGCCTCCAGAGGAGCTGCTGTCTCTCCAGCCACAAAGGCGTGCAGCCGAATCCACGACAGCCTGCTGCATGGAGGGCGTCTATGGGAGAGGGCCATACATCCCAGGTGGGTGCCTCTCTGGCACCCCGCTTTCCATGGGCAAACACTGTGTGTGCCAAGTGTCTCCTGTGTGCAGAAAATGTAGCCCCGGTGCCCGCGGTGCAGGGAATCCTCTTTGGACCCAGAGCAATGTGCTAGGCAGGCCTCCCATGCTGGGAGAGCCTCCACTTCCCCCAACTGTCCAAGGGCCTCAGGAGCACACTTCGAGGGAGTGTGGGTCTGACAGGCAGAACGGCCCGAGTGAGGAACGTGGATGGCAGGCCAAAGCCAGCCCTAGGGCCTGTTCTGGCCTAGGCCACTGCCAGCCAGCAGGGCCTCAACAGAGCGCAGTTCATTCGAGTAGGCCCCAGGTGGTTGCCTGTGTGTCTCTTGCACTGCTGGGAAGCTGCAGGTCCAGAGGCTGTGTGTGCCTGGGGCCACTGGGGCCTGAGCACAAAACCGTAAGGCCCCTTCTCTCAAGCAGGACTCCTGCCACCTCTGTGCTGCCTGCCACACCCCCTTGCTGCCCGCACTGTCTTCACTGCTGGCAGGCCTCTGTGTGCACAGCCCAGTCTCTGCCAAGGGAACAAGGGGCTTGCTCGCCCCTTGCTAGGACCTTCTCCTACAGCACTCTGGACCAGGGCACACACGCCCCTGGACCAGCAGCCTGCAAGGAAGCTGCAGCTGAGCCAGCCACAAAGGCCTGCAGCCCTGGGCAGGGAGCCTTCTGCTAAGGACAGCTTTCCCACTCCAAAGCCCTGCAGGAGTTCCTGGAGCCTCAGGCCTGCAGCGTTGTCCATCACAGAGCACTGGGTGCCCAAAGCCTCCCCTGCGGCTTCCGAGCACCCTGCAGCCCACAGGCCCTTGGCCCCCACTCTGTTGCCAGAGGCAAGTCCTAGGCAGGACTCTCGAGCTTGTAGAGCCACAGGGCCTCCAGCTTGGAAACCTGCTCAGGAACTCAGTGGCAGCCAGGCTTCACCTTCCATGCTTGGCGGCTAGCAGATGGAGCCGTCGCTCCACCGAAAAACTCTCTGCTTTGCCTTCAGCCAGGGAATCGCCTAGCTCAGCTCTCTCTGCCTCAAGCAGAAACTCGAGGGTGCATCCAGCCTGCAGAAAGAAGAGTGCCTTTTCCTGAGCACTGCTCTGCTCTGGCAGCTCCCTGAAGGCCTCCTGGCGCCTTCTCTGCCCTCACACAGTCGTGCTATTCGGCCCACCCGGGGAGCTAAGGTCCACGGGGAGCAGGGCTCAGGGTATGGCCTGTGTGTGTTTTCAGGGCTGGGAAAGGGCCGATCCAGAAGCTGGGTGTGCACTTGGGAATGGGGCCTGGTGGGCCTAGCCGGCCTTCCCTGGTTGGGAAGCAGGAGATCTGGGGCCTCCGAGCTGCATGCACATCCCCTCCCTGGATGCCCCTCTTGCTTCTTCGCTGCTGCCAAGCCTCTCTCACCCCACGTGTGTCTCATCGAAAGGAGCAGGCTGCTTGCCATTCTTTGCAAGGACCTCACCCCACAGGCCTCGTTTCCTCGAACGGGAGTGCACACTGACCCAGAGCCTCCAGAGGAGCTGCTGTCTCTCCAGCCACAAAGGCCTGCAGCCGAATCCACGACAGCCTGCTGCATGGAGGGCGTCTATGGGAGAGGGCCATACATCCCAGGTGGGTGCCTCCCTGGCACCCCGCTTTCCATGGGCAAACACTGTGTGTGCCAAGTGTCTCCTGTGTGCAGAAAATGTAGCCCCGGTGCCCGCGGTGCAGGGAATCCTCTTTGGACCCAGAGCAATGTGCTAGGCAGGCCTCCCATGCTGGGAGAGCCTCCACTTCCCCCAACTGTCCAAGGGCCTCAGGAGCACACTTCGAGGGAGTGTGGGTCTGACAGGCAGAACGGCCCGAGTGAGGAACGTGGATGGCAGGCCAAAGCCAGCCCTAGGGCCTCTTCTGGCCTAGGCCACTGCCAGCCAGCAGGGCCTCAACAGAGCACAGTTCATTCGAGTAGGCCCCAGGCTGTTGCCTGTGTGTCTCTTGCACTGCTGGGAAGCTGCAGGTCCAGAGGCTGTGTGTGCCCGGGGCCACTGGGGCCTGAGCACAAAACCGTAAGGCCCCTTCTCTCAAGCAGGACTCCTGCCACCTCTGTGCTGCCTGCCACACCCCCTTGCTGCCCGCACTGTCTTCACTGCTGGCAGGCCTCTGTGTGCACAGCCCAGTCTCTGCCAAGGGAACAAGGGGCTTGCTCGCCCCTTGCTAGGACCTTCTCCTACAGCACTCTGGACCAGGGCACACACGCCCCTGGACCAGCAGCCTGCAAGGAAGCTGCAGCTGAGCCAGCCACAAAGGCCTGCAGCCCTGGGCAGGGAGCCTTCTGCTAAGGACAGCTTTCCCACTCCAAAGCCCTGCAGGAGTTCCTGGAGCCTCAGGCCTGCAGCGTTGTCCATCACAGAGCACTGGGTGCCCAAAGCCTCCCCTGCGGCTTCCGAGCACCCTGCAGCCCACAGGCCCTTGGCCCCCACTCTGTTGCCAGAGGCAAGTCCTAGGCAGGACTCTCGAGCTT
This sequence comes from Hippopotamus amphibius kiboko, assembly GCF_030028045.1. Taxonomy (NCBI): domain Eukaryota; kingdom Metazoa; phylum Chordata; class Mammalia; order Artiodactyla; family Hippopotamidae; genus Hippopotamus; species Hippopotamus amphibius. Next base: position 97,618,464 of record NC_080188.1, on the reverse strand, counting down.
GTAGAGCCACAGGGCCTCCAGCTTGGAAACCTGCTCAGGAACTCAGTGGCAGCCAGGCTTTACCTTCCATGCTTGCCGGCCAGCAGATGGAGCCCTCGCTCCACCGAAAAACTCTCTGCTTTGCCTTCAGCCAGGGAATCGCCTAGCTCAGCTCTCTCTGCCTCAAGCAGAAACTCGAGGGTGCATCCAGCCTGCAGAAAGAAGAGTGCCTTTTCCTGAGCACTGCTCTGCTCTGGCAGCTCCCTGAAGGCCTCCTGGCGCCTTCTCTGCCCTCACACAGTCGTGCCATTCGGCCCACCCGGGGAGCAAAGGTCCCCCTCGGCATGGCTCAGGGTATGGCCTGTGTGTGTTTTCAGGGCTGGGAAAGGGCCGATCCAGAAGCTGGGTGTGCACTTGGGAATGGGGCCTGGTGGGCATAGCTGGCCTTCCCTGGTTGGGAAGCAGGAGATCTGGGGCCTCCGAGCTGCATGCACATCCCCTCCCTGGATGCCCCTCTTGCTTCTTCGCTGCTGCCAAGCCTCTCTCATCCCACGTGCGTCTCATCGAAAGGAGCAGGCTGCTTGCCATTCTTTGCAAGGACCTCACCCCACAGGCCTCGTTTCCTCGAACGGGAGTGCACACTGACCCAGAGCCTCCAGAGGAGCTGCTGTCTCTCCAGCCACAAAGGCCTGCAGCCGAATCCACGACAGCCTGCTGCATGGAGGGCGTCTATGGGAGAGGGCCATACATCCCAGGTGGGTGCCTCCCTGGCACCCCGCTTTCCATGGGCTAACACTGTGTGTGCCAAGTGTCTCCTGTGTGCAGAAAATGTAGCCCCGGTGCCCGCGGTGCAGGGAATCCTCTTTGGACCCAGAGCAATGTGCTAGGCAGGCCTCCCATGCTGGGAGAGCCTCCACTTCCCCCAACTGTCCAAGGGCCTCAGGAGCACACTTCGAGGGAGTGTGGGTCTGACAGGCAGAACGGCCCGAGTGAGGAACGTGGATGGCAGGCCAAAGCCAGCTCTAGGGCCTGTTCTGGCCTAGGCCACTGCCAGCCAGCAGGGCCTCAACAGAGCACAGTTCATTCGAGTAGGCCCCAGGGGTTGCCTGTGTGTCTCTTGCACTGCTGGGAAGCTGCAGGTCCAGAGGCTGTGTGTGCCCGGGGCCACTGGGGCCTGAGCACAAAACAGTCAGGACCCCACTCTCAAGCAGGACTCCTGCCACCTCTGTGCTGCCTGCCACACCCCCTTGCTGCCCGCACTGTCTTCACTGCTGGCAGGCCTCTGTGTGCACAGCCCAGTCTCTGCCAAGGGAACAAGGGGCTTGCTCGCCCCTTGCTAGGACCTCCTCCTACAGCACTCTGGACCAGGGCACACACGCCCCTGGACCAGCAGCCTGCAAGGAAGCTGCAGCTGAGCCAGCCACAAAGGCCTGCAGCCCTGGGCAGGGAGCCTTCTGCTAAGGACAGCTTTCCCACTCCAAAGCCCTGCAGGAGTTCCTGGAGCCTCAGGCCTGCAGCGTTGTCCATCACAGAGCACTGGGTGCCCAAAGCCTCCCCTGCAGCTTCCGAGCACCCTGCAGCCCACAGGCCCTTGGCCCCCACTCTGTTGCCAGAGGCAAGTCCTAGGCAGGACTCTCGAGCTTGTAGAGCCACAGGGCCTCCAGCTTGGAAACCTGCTCAGGAACTCAGTGGCAGCCAGGCTTCACCTTCCATGCTTGTTGGCTAGCAGATGGAGCCCTCGCTCTACCGAAAAACTCTCTGCTTTGCCTTCAGCCAGGGAATCGCCTAGCTCAGCTCTCTCTGCCTCAAGCAGATACTCCAGGGTGCATCCAGCCTGCAGAAAGAAGAGTGCCTTTTCCTGAGCACTGCTCTGCTCTGGCAGCTCCCTGAAAGCCTCATGGGGCCTTCTCTGCCCTCACACAGTCGTGCCATTCGGCCCACCCGGGGAGCAAAGGTCCCCCTCGGCAGGGCTCAGGGTATGGCCTGTGTGTGTTTTCAGGGCTGGGAAAGGGCCTATCCAGAAGCTGGGTGTGCACTTGGGAATGGGGCCTGGTGGGCCTAGCCGGCCTTCCCTGGTTGGGAAGCAGGAGATCTGGGGCCTCCGAGCTGCATGCACATCCCCTCCCTGGATGCCCCTCTTGCTTCTTCGCTGCTGCCAAGCCTCTCTCACCCCACGTGCGTCTCATCGAAAGGAGCAGGCTGCTTGCCATTCTTTGCAAGGACCTCACCCCACAGGCTTCGTTTCCGCGAACGGGAGTGCACACTGACCCAGAGCCTCCAGAGGAGCTGCTGTCTCTCCAGCCACAAAGGCGTGCAGCCGAATCCACGACAGCCTGCTGCATGGAGGGCGTCTATGGGAGAGGGCCATACATCCCAGGTGGGTGCCTCTCTGGCACCCCGCTTTCCATGGGCAAACACTGTGTGTGCCAAGTGTCTCCTGTGTGCAGAAAATGTAGCCCCGGTGCCCGCGGTGCAGGGAATCCTCTTTGGACCCAGAGCAATGTGCTAGGCAGGCCTCCCATGCTGGGAGAGCCTCCACTTCCCCCAACTGTCCAAGGGCCTCAGGAGCACACTTCGAGGGAGTGTGGGTCTGACAGGCAGAACGGCCCGAGTGAGGAACGTGGATGGCAGGCCAAAGCCAGCCCTAGGGCCTGTTCTGGCCTAGGCCACTGCCAGCCAGCAGGGCCTCAACAGAGCACAGTTCATTCGAGTAGGCCCCAGGCGGTTGCCTGTGTGTCTCTTGCACTGCTGGGAAGCTGCAGGTCCAGAGGCTGTGTGTGCCCGGGGCCACTGGGGCCTGAGCACAAAACCGTAAGGCCCCTTCTCTCAAGCAGGACTCCTGCCACCTCTGTGCTGCCTGCCACACCCCCTTGCTGCCCGCACTGTCTTCACTGCTGGCAGGCCTCTGTGTGCACAGCCCAGTCTCTGCCAAGGGAACAAGGGGCTTGCTCGCCCCTTGCTAGGACCTCCTCCTACAGCACTCTGGACCAGGGCACACACGCCCCTGGACCAGCAGCCTGCAAGGAAGCTGCAGCTGAGCCAGCCACAAAGGCCTGCAGCCCTGGGCAGGGAGCCTTCTGCTAAGGACAGCTTTCCCACTCCAAAGCCCTGCAGGAGTTCCTGGAGCCTCAGGTCTGCAGCGTTGTCCATCACAGAGCACTGGGTGCCCAAAGCCTCCCCTGCGGCTTCCGAGCACCCTGCAGCCCACAGGCCCTTGGCCCCCACTCTGTTGCCAGAGGCAAGTCCTAGGCAGGACTCTCGAGCTTGTAGAGCCACAGGGCCTCCAGCTTGGAAACCTGCTCAGGAACTCAGTGGCAGCCAGGCTTCACCTTCCATGCTTGTTGGCTAGCAGATGGAGCCCTTGCTCCACCGAAAAACTCTCTGCTTTGCCTTCAGCCAGGGAATCGCCTAGCTCAGCTCTCTCTGCCTCAAGCAGAAACTCGAGGGTGCATCCAGCCTGCAGAAAGAAGAGTGCCTTTTCCTGAGCACTGCTCTGCTCTGGCAGCTCCCTGAAAGCCTCCTGGTGCCTTCTCTGCCCTCACACAGTCGTGCTATTCGGCCCACCCGGGGAGCTAAGGTCCACGGGGAGCAGGGCTCAGGATATGGCCTGTGTGTGTTTTCAGGGCTGGGAAAGGGCCGATCCAGAAGCTGGGTGTGCACTTGGGAATGGGGCCTGGTGGGCATAGCCGGCCTTCCCTGGTTGGGAAGCAGGAGATCTGGGGCCTCCGAGCTGCATGCACATCCCCTCCCTGGATGCCCCTCTTGCTTCTTCGCTGCTGCCAAGCCTCTCTCACCCCACGTGCATCTCATCGAAAGGAGCAGGCTGCTTGCCATTCTTTGCAAGGACCTCACCCCACAGGCCTCGTTTCCTCGAACGGGAGTGCACACTGACCCAGAGCCTCCAGAGGAGCTGCTGTCTCTCCAGCCACAAAGGCGTGCAGCCGAATCCACGACAGCCTGCTGCATGGAGGGCGTCTATGGGAGAGGGCCATACATCCCAGGTGGGTGCCTCTCTGGCACCCCGCTTTCCATGGGCAAACACTGTGTGTGCCAAGTGTCTCCTGTGTGCAGAAAATGTAGCCCCGGTGCCCGCGGTGCAGGGAATCCTCTATGGACCCAGAGCAATGTGCTAGGCAGGCCTCCCATGCTGGGAGAGCCTCCACTTCCCCCAACTGTCCAAGGGCCTCAGGAGCACACTTCGAGGGAGTGTGGGTCTGACAGGCAGAACGGCCCGAGTGAGGAACGTGGATGGCAGGCCAAAGCCAGCCCTAGGGCCTGTTCTGGCCTAGGCCACTGCCAGCCAGCAGGGCCTCAACAGAGCACAGTTCATTCGAGTAGGCCCCAGGCGGTTGCCTGTGTGTCTCTTGCACTGCTGGGAAGCTGCAGGTCCAGAGGCTGTGTGTGCCCGGGGCCACTGGGGCCTGAGCACAAAACCGTAAGGCCCCTTCTCTCAAGCAGGACTCCTGCCACCTCTGTGCTGCCTGCCACACCCCCTTGCTGCCCGCACTGTCTTCACTGCTGGCAGGCCTCTGTGTGCACAGCCCAGTCTCTGCCAAGGGAACAAGGGGCTTGCTCGCCCCTTGCTAGGACCTTCTCCTGCAGCACTCTGGACCAGGGCACACACGCCCCTGGACCAGCAGCCTGCAAGGAAGCTGCAGCTGAGCCAGCCACAAAGGCCTGCAGCCCTGGGCAGGGAGCCTTCTGCTAAGGACAGCTTTCCCACTCCAAAGCCCTGCAGGAGTTCCTGGAGCCTCAGGCCTGCAGCGTTGTCCATCACAGAGCACTGGGTGCCCAAAGCCTCCCCTGCAGCTTCCAAGCACCCTGCAGCCCACAGGCCCTTGGCCCCCACTCTGTTGCCAGAGGCAAGTCCTAGGCAGGACTCTCGAGCTTGTAGAGCCACAGGGCCTCCAGCTTGGAAACCTGCTCAGGAACTCAGTGGCAGCCAGGCTTCACCTTCCATGCTTGTCAGCTAGCAGATGGAGCCCTCGCTCCACCGAAAAACTCTCTGCTTTGCCTTCAGCCAGGGAATCGCCTAGCTCAGCTCTCTCTGCCTCAAGCAGAAACTCGAGGGTGCATCCAGCCTGCAGAAAGAAGAGTGCCTTTTCCTGAGCACTGCTCTGCTCTGGCAGCTCCCTGAAAGCCTCCTGGCGCCTTCTCTGCCCTCACACAGTCGTGCCATTCGGCCCACCCGGGGAGCAAAGGTCCCCCTCGGCATGGCTCAGGGTATGGCCTGTGTGTGTTTTCAGGGCTGGGAAAGGGCCGATCCAGAAGCTGGGTGTGCACTTGGCAATGGGGCCTGGTGGGCATAGCCGGCCTTCCCTGGTTGGGAAGCAGGAGATCTGGGGCCTCCGAGCTGCATGCACATCCCCTCCCTGGATGCCCCTCTTGCTTCTTCGCTGCTGCCAAGCCTCTCTCATCCCACGTGCGTCTCATCGAAAGGAGCAGGCTGCTTGCCATTCTTTGCAAGGACCTCACCCCACAGGCCTCGTTTCCTCGAACGGGAGTGCACACTGACCCAGAGCCTCCAGAGGAGCTGCTGTCTCTCCAGCCACAAAGGCCTGCAGCCGAATCCACGACAGCCTGCTGCATGGAGGGCGTCTATGGGAGAGGGCCATACATCCCAGGTGGGTGCCTCCCTGGCACCCCGCTTTCCATGGGCTAACACTGTGTGTGCCAAGTGTCTCCTGTGTGCAGAAAATGTAGCCCCGGTGCCCGCGGTGCAGGGAATCCTCTTTGGACCCAGAGCAATGTGCTAGGCAGGCCTCCCATGCTGGGAGAGCCTCCACTTCCCCCAACTGTCCAAGGGCCTCAGGAGCACACTTCGAGGGAGTGTGGGTCTGACAGGCAGAACGGCCCGAGTGAGGAACGTGGATGGCAGGCCAAAGCCAGCTCTAGGGCCTGTTCTGGCCTAGGCCACTGCCAGCCAGCAGGGCCTCAACAGAGCACAGTTCATTCGAGTAGGCCCCAGGGGTTGCCTGTGTGTCTCTTGCACTGCTGGGAAGCTGCAGGTCCAGAGGCTGTGTGTGCCCGGGGCCACTGGGGCCTGAGCACAAAACAGTCAGGACCCCACTCTCAAGCAGGACTCCTGCCACCTCTGTGCTGCCTGCCACACCCCCTTGCTGCCCGCACTGTCTTCACTGCTGGCAGGCCTCTGTGTGCACAGCCCAGTCTCTGCCAAGGGAACAAGGGGCTTGCTCGCCCCTTGCTAGGACCTCCTCCTACAGCACTCTGGACCAGGGCACACACGCCCCTGGACCAGCAGCCTGCAAGGAAGCTGCAGCTGAGCCAGCCACAAAGGCCTGCAGCCCTGGGCAGGGAGCCTTCTGCTAAGGACAGCTTTCCCACTCCAAAGCCCTGCAGGAGTTCCTGGAGGCTCAGGTCTGCAGCGTTGTCCATCACAGAGCACTGGGTGCCCAAAGCCTCCCCTGCGGCTTCCGAGCACCCTGCAGCCCACAGGCCCTTGGCCCCCACTCTGTTGCCAGAGGCAAGTCCTAGGCAGGACTCTCGAGCTTGTAGAGCCACAGGGCCTCCAGCTTGGAAACCTGCTCAGGAACTCAGTGGCAGCCAGGCTTCACCTTCCATGCTTGGCGGCTAGCAGATGGAGCCCTCGCTCCACCGAAAAACTCTCTGCTTTGCCTTCAGCCAGGGAATCGCCTAGCTCAGCTCTCTCTGCCTCAAGCAGAAACTCGAGGGTGCATCCAGCCTGCAGAAAGAAGAGTGCCTTTTCCTGAGCACTGCTCTGCTCTGGCAGCTCCCTGAAAGCCTCATGGGGCCTTCTCTGCCCTCACACAGTCGTGCCATTCGGCCCACCCGGGGAGCAAAGGTACCCCTCGGCAGGGCTCAGGGTATGGCCTGTGTGTGTTTTCAGGGCTGGGAAAGGGCCGATCCAGAAGCTGGGTGTGCACTTGGGAATGGGGCCTGGTGGGCATAGCCGGCCTTCCCTGGTTGGGAAGCAGGAGATCTGGGGCCTCCGAGCTGCATGCACATCCCCTCCCTGGATGCCCCTCTTGCTTCTTCGCTGCTGCCAAGCCTCTCTCACCCCACGTGCGTCTCATCGAAAGGAGCAGGCTGCTTGCCATTCTTTGCAAGGACCTCACCCCACAGGCCTCGTTTCCGCGAACGGGAGTGCACACTGACCCAGAGCCTCCAGAGGAGCTGCTGTCTCTCCAGCCACAAAGGCGTGCAGCCGAATCCACGACAGCCTGCTGCATGGAGGGCGTCTATGGGAGAGGGCCATACATCCCAGGTGGGTGCCTCTCTGGCACCCCGCTTTCCATGGGCAAACACTGTGTGTGCCAAGTGTCTCCTGTGTGCAGAAAATGTAGCCCCGGTGCCCGCGGTGCAGGGAATCCTCTTTGGACCCAGAGCAATGTGCTAGGCAGGCCTCCCATGCTGGGAGAGCCTCCACTTCCCCCAACTGTCCAAGGGCCTCAGGAGCACACTTCGAGGGAGTGTGGGTCTGACAGGCAGAACGGCCCGAGTGAGGAACGTGGATGGCAGGCCAAAGCCAGCCCTAGGGCCTGTTCTGGCCTAGGCCACTGCCAGCCAGCAGGGCCTCAACAGAGCACAGTTCATTCGAGTAGGCCCCAGGCGGTTGCCTGTGTGTCTCTTGCACTGCTGGGAAGCTGCAGGTCCAGAGGCTGTGTGTGCCCGGGGCCACTGGGGCCTGAGCACAAAACCATAAGGCCCCTTCTCTCAAGCAGGACTCCTGCCACCTCTGTGCTGCCTGCCACACCCCCTTGCTGCCCGCACTGTCTTCACTGCTGGCAGGCCTCTGTGTGCACAGCCCAGTCTCTGCCAAGGGAACAAGGGGCTTGCTCGCCCCTTGCTAGGACCTCCTCCTACAGCACTCTGGACCAGGGCACACACGCCCCTGGACCAGCAGCCTGCAAGGAAGCTGCAGCTGAGCCAGCCACAAAGGCCTGCAGCCCTGGGCAGGGAGCCTTCTGCTAAGGACAGCTTTCCCACTCCAAAGCCCTGCAGGAGTTCCTGGAGGCTCAGGTCTGCAGCGTTGTCCATCACAGAGCACTGGGTGCCCAAAGCCTCCCCTGCGGCTTCCGAGCACCCTGCAGCCCACAGGCCCTTGGCCCCCACTCTGTTGCCAGAGGCAAGTCCTAGGCAGGACTCTCGAGCTTGTAGAGCCACAGGGCCTCCAGCTTGGAAACCTGCTCAGGAACTCAGTGGCAGCCAGGCTTCACCTTCCATGCTTGTTGGCTAGCAGATGGAGACCTCGCTCCACCGAAAAACTCTCTGCTTTGCCTTCAGCCAGGGAATCGCCTAGCTCAGCTCTCTCTGCCTCAAGCAGAAACTCGAGGGTGCATCCAGCCTGCAGAAAGAAGAGTGCCTTTTCCTGAGCACTGCTCTGCTCTGGCAGCTCCCTGAAAGCCTCCTGGTGCCTTCTCTGCCCTCACACAGTCGTGCTATTCGGCCCACCCGGGGAGCTAAGGTCCACGGGGAGCAGGGCTCAGGATATGGCCTGTGTGTGTTTTCAGGGCTGGGAAAGGGCCGATCCAGAAGCTGGGTGTGCACTTGGGAATGGGGCCTGGTGGGCATAGCCGGCCTTCCCTGGTTGGGAAGCAGGAGATCTGGGGCCTCCGAGCTGCATGCACATCCCCTCCCTGGATGCCCCTCTTGCTTCTTCGCTGCTGCCAAGCCTCTCTCACCCCACGTGCATCTCATCGAAAGGAGCAGGCTGCTTGCCATTCTTTGCAAGGACCTCACCCCACAGGCCTCGTTTCCTCGAACGGGAGTGCACACTGACCCAGAGCCTCCAGAGGAGCTGCTGTCTCTCCAGCCACAAAGGCCTGCAGCCGAATCCACGACAGCCTGCTGCATGGAGGGCGTCTATGGGAGAGGGCCATACATCCCAGGTGGGTGCCTCTCTGGCACCCCGCTTTCCATGGGCAAACACTGTGTGTGCCAAGTGTCTCCTGTGTGCAGAAAATGTAGCCCCGGTGCCCGCGGTGCAGGGAATCCTCTTTGGACCCAGAGCAATGTGCTAGGCAGGCCTCCCATGCTGGGAGAGCCTCCACTTCCCCCAACTGTCCAAGGGCCTCAGGAGCACACTTCGAGGGAGTGTGGGTCTGACAGGCAGAACGGCCCGAGTGAGGAACGTGGATGGCAGGCCAAAGCCAGCCCTAGGGCCTGTTCTGGCCTAGGCCACTGCCAGCCAGCAGGGCCTCAACAGAGCACAGTTCATTCGAGTAGGCCCCAGGCGGTTGCCTGTGTGTCTCTTGCACTGCTGGGAAGCTGCAGGTCCAGAGGCTGTGTGTGCCCGGGGCCACTGGGGCCTGAGCACAAAACCGTAAGGCCCCTTCTCTCAAGCAGGACTCCTGCCACCTCTGTGCTGCCTGCCACACCCCCTTGCTGCCCGCACTGTCTTCACTGCTGGCAGGCCTCTGTGTGCACAGCCCAGTCTCTGCCAAGGGAACAAGGGGCTTGCTCGCCCCTTGCTAGGACCTTCTCCTGCAGCACTCTGGACCAGGGCACACACGCCCCTGGACCAGCAGCCTGCAAGGAAGCTGCAGCTGAGCCAGCCACAAAGGCCTGCAGCCCTGGGCAGGGAGCCTTCTGCTAAGGACAGCTTTCCCACTCCAAAGCCCTGCAGGAGTTCCTGGAGGCTCAGGCCTGCAGCGTTGTCCATCACAGAGCACTGGGTGCCCAAAGCCTCCCCTGCAGCTTCCAAGCACCCTGCAGCCCACAGGCCCTTGGCCCCCACTCTGTTGCCAGAGGCAAGTCCTAGGCAGGACTCTCGAGCTTGTAGAGCCACAGGGCCTCCAGCTTGGAAACCTGCTCAGGAACTCAGTGGCAGCCAGGCTTCACCTTCCATGCTTGTCAGCTAGCAGATGGAGCCCTCGCTCCACCGAAAAACTCTCTGCTTTGCCTTCAGCCAGGGAATCGCCTAGCTCAGCTCTCTCTGCCTCAAGCAGAAACTCGAGGGTGCATCCAGCCTGCAGAAAGAAGAGTGCCTTTTCCTGAGCACTGCTCTGCTCTGGCAGCTCCCTGAAAGCCTCCTGGCGCCTTCTCTGCCCTCACACAGTCGTGCCATTCGGCCCACCCGGGGAGCAAAGGTCCCCCTCGGCATGGCTCAGGGTATGGCCTGTGTGTGTTTTCAGGGCTGGGAAAGGGCCGATCCAGAAGCTGGGTGTGCACTTGGGAATGGGGCCTGGTGGGCCTAGCCGGCCTTCCCTGGTTGGGAAGCAGGAGATCTGGGGCCTCCGAGCTGCATGCACATCCCCTCCCTGGATGCCCCTCTTGCTTCTTCGCTGCTGCCAAGCCTCTCTCATCCCACGTGCGTCTCATCGAAAGGAGCAGGCTGCTTGCCATTCTTTGCAAGGACCTCACCCCACAGGCCTCGTTTCCTCGAACGGGAGTGCACACTGACCCAGAGCCTCCAGAGGAGCTGCTGTCTCTCCAGCCACAAAGGCCTGCAGCCGAATCCACGACAGCCTGCTGCATGGAGGGCGTCTATGGGAGAGGGCCATACATCCCAGGTGGGTGCCTCCCTGGCACCCCGCTTTCCATGGGCTAACACTGTGTGTGCCAAGTGTCTCCTGTGTGCAGAAAATGTAGCCCCGGTGCCCGCGGTGCAGGGAATCCTCTTTGGACCCAGAGCAATGTGCTAGGCAGGCCTCCCATGCTGGGAGAGCCTCCACTTCCCCCAACTGTCCAAGGGCCTCAGGAGCACACTTCGAGGGAGTGTGGGTCTGACAGGCAGAACGGCCCGAGTGAGGAACGTGGATGGCAGGCCAAAGCCAGCTCTAGGGCCTGTTCTGGCCTAGGCCACTGCCAGCCAGCAGGGCCTCAACAGAGCACAGTTCATTCGAGTAGGCCCCAGGGGTTGCCTGTGTGTCTCTTGCACTGCTGGGAAGCTGCAGGTCCAGAGGCTGTGTGTGCCCGGGGCCACTGGGGCCTGAGCACAAAACAGTCAGGACCCCACTCTCAAGCAGGACTCCTGCCACCTCTGTGCTGCCTGCCACACCCCCTTGCTGCCCGCACTGTCTTCACTGCTGGCAGGCCTCTGTGTGCACAGCCCAGTCTCTGCCAAGGGAACAAGGGGCTTGCTCGCCCCTTGCTAGGACCTCCTCCTACAGCACTCTGGACCAGGGCACACACGCCCCTGGACCAGCAGCCTGCAAGGAAGCTGCAGCTGAGCCAGCCACAAAGGCCTGCAGCCCTGGGCAGGGAGCCTTCTGCTAAGGACAGCTTTCCCACTCCAAAGCCCTGCAGGAGTTCCTGGAGGCTCAGGTCTGCAGCGTTGTCCATCACAGAGCACTGGGTGCCCAAAGCCTCCCCTGCGGCTTCCGAGCACCCTGCAGCCCACAGGCCCTTGGCCCCCACTCTGTTGCCAGAGGCAAGTCCTAGGCAGGACTCTCGAGCTTGTAGAGCCACAGGGCCTCCAGCTTGGAAACCTGCTCAGGAACTCAGTGGCAGCCAGGCTTCACCTTCCATGCTTGGCGGCTAGCAGATGGAGCCCTCGCTCCACCGAAAAACTCTCTGCTTTGCCTTCAGCCAGGGAATCGCCTAGCTCAGCTCTCTCTGCCTCAAGCAGAAACTCGAGGGTGCATCCAGCCTGCAGAAAGAAGAGTGCCTTTTCCTGAGCACTGCTCTGCTCTGGCAGCTCCCTGAAAGCCTCCTGGTGCCTTCTCTGCCCACACACAGTCGTGCTATTCGGCCCACCCGGGGAGCTAAGGTCCACGGGGAGCAGGGCTCAGGGTATGGCCTGTGTGTGTTTTCAGGGCTGGGAAAGGGCCGATCCAGAAGCTGGGTGTGCACTTGGGAATGGGGCCTGGTGGGCCTAGCCGGCCTTCCCTGGTTGGGAAGCAGGAGATCTGGGGCCTCCGAGCTGCATGCACATCCCCTCCCTGGATGCCCCTCTTGCTTCTTCGCTGCTGCCAAGCCTCTCTCACCCCACGTGCGTCTCATCGAAAGGAGCAGGCTGCTTGCCATTCTTTGCAAGGACCTCACCCCACAGGCCTCGTTTCCTCGAACGGGAGTGCACACTGACCCAGAGCCTCCAGAGGAGCTGCTGTCTCTCCAGCCACAAAGGCGTGCAGCCGAATCCACGACAGCCTGCTGCATGGAGGGCGTCTATGGGAGAGGGCCATACATCCCAGGTGGGTGCCTCTCTGGCACCCCGCTTTCCATGGGCAAACACTGTGTGTGCCAAGTGTCTCCTGTGTGCAGAAAATGTAGCCCCGGTGCCCGCGGTGCAGGGAATCCTCTTTGGACCCAGAGCAATGTGCTAGGCAGGCCTCCCATGCTGGGAGAGCCTCCACTTCCCCCAACTGTCCAAGGGCCTCAGGAGCACACTTCGAGGGAGTGTGGGTCTGACAGGCAGAACGGCCCGAGTGAGGAACGTGGATGGCAGGCCAAAGCCAGCCCTAGGGCCTGTTCTGGCCTAGGCCACTGCCAGCCAGCAGGGCCTCAACAGAGCACAGTTCATTCGAGTAGGCCCCAGGTGGTTGCCTGTGTGTCTCTTGCACTGCTGGGAAGCTGCAGGTCCAGAGGCTGTGTGTGCCTGGGGCCACTGGGGCCTGAGCACAAAACCGTAAGGCCCCTTCTCTCAAGCAGGACTCCTGCCACCTCTGTGCTGCCTGCCACACCCCCTTGCTGCCCGCACTGTCTTCACTGCTGGCAGGCCTCTGTGTGCACAGCCCAGTCTCTGCCAAGGGAACAAGGGGCTTGCTCGCCCCTTGCTAGGACCTTCTCCTACAGCACTCTGGACCAGGGCACACACGCCCCTGGACCAGCAGCCTGCAAGGAAGCTGCAGCTGAGCCAGCCACAAAGGCCTGCAGCCCTGGGCAGGGAGCCTTCTGCTAAGGACAGCTTTCCCACTCCAAAGCCCTGCAGGAGTTCCTGGAGCCTCAGGCCTGCAGCGTTGTCCATCACAGAGCACTGGGTGCCCAAAGCCTCCCCTGCGGCTTCCGAGCACCCTGCAGCCCACAGGCCCTTGGCCCCCACTCTGTTGCCAGAGGCAAGTCCTAGGCAGGACTCTCGAGCTTGTAGAGCCACAGGGCCTCCAGCTTGGAAACCTGCTCAGGAACTCAGTGGCAGCCAGGCTTCACCTTCCATGCTTGGCGGCTAGCAGATGGAGCCCTCGCTCCACCGAAAAACTCTCTGCTTTGCCTTCAGCCAGGGAATCGCCTAGCTCAGCTCTCTCTGCCTCAAGCAGAAACTCGAGGGTGCATCCAGCCTGCAGAAAGAAGAGTGCCTTTTCCTGAGCACTGCTCTGCTCTGGCAGCTCCCTGAAAGCCTCCTGGTGCCTTCTCTGCCCTCACACAGTCGTGCTATTCGGCCCACCCGGGGAGCTAAGGTCCACGGGGAGCAGGGCTCAGGGTATGGCCTGTGTGTGTTTTCAGGGCTGGGAAAGGGCCGATCCAGAAGCTGGGTGTGCACTTGGGAATGGGGCCTGGTGGGCCTAGCCGGCCTTCCCTGGTTGGGAAGCAGGAGATCTGGGGCCTCCGAGCTGCATGCACATCCCCTCCCTGGATGCCCCTCTTGCTTCTTCGCTGCTGCCAAGCCTCTCTCACCCCACGTGCGTCTCATCGAAAGGAGCAGGCTGCTTGCCATTCTTTGCAAGGACCTCACCCCACAGGCCTCGTTTCCTCGAACGGGAGTGCACACTGACCCAGAGCCTCCAGAGGAGCTGCTGTCTCTCCAGCCACAAAGGCGTGCAGCCGAATCCACGACAGCCTGCTGCATGGAGGGCGTCTATGGGAGAGGGCCATACATCCCAGGTGGGTGCCTCTCTGGCACCCCGCTTTCCATGGGCAAACACTGTGTGTGCCAAGTGTCTCCTGTGTGCAGAAAATGTAGCCCCGGTGCCCGCGGTGCAGGGAATCCTCTTTGGACCCAGAGCAATGTGCTAGGCAGGCCTCCCATGCTGGGAGAGCCTCCACTTCCCCCAACTGTCCAAGGGCCTCAGGAGCACACTTCGAGGGAGTGTGGGTCTGACAGGCAGAACGGCCCGAGTGAGGAACGTGGATGGCAGGCCAAAGCCAGCCCTAGGGCCTGTTCTGGCCTAGGCCACTGCCAGCCAGCAGGGCCTCAACAGAGCGCAGTTCATTCGAGTAGGCCCCAGGTGGTTGCCTGTGTGTCTCTTGCACTGCTGGGAAGCTGCAGGTCCAGAGGCTGTGTGTGCCTGGGGCCACTGGGGCCTGAGCACAAAACCGTAAGGCCCCTTCTCTCAAGCAGGACTCCTGCCACCTCTGTGCTGCCTGCCACACCCCCTTGCTGCCCGCACTGTCTTCACTGCTGGCAGGCCTCTGTGTGCACAGCCCAGTCTCTGCCAAGGGAACAAGGGGCTTGCTCGCCCCTTGCTAGGACCTTCTCCTACAGCACTCTGGACCAGGGCACACACGCCCCTGGACCAGCAGCCTGCAAGGAAGCTGCAGCTGAGCCAGCCACAAAGGCCTGCAGCCCTGGGCAGGGAGCCTTCTGCTAAGGACAGCTTTCCCACTCCAAAGCCCTGCAGGTGTTCCTGGAGCCTCAGGCCTGCAGCGTTGTCCATCACAGAGCACTGGGTGCCCAAAGCCTCCCCTGCGGCTTCCGAGCACCCTGCAGCCCACAGGCCCTTGGCCCCCACTCTGTTGCCAGAGGCAAGTCCTAGGCAGGACTCTCGAGCTTGTAGAGCCACAGGGCCTCCAGCTTGGAAACCTGCTCAGGAACTCAGTGGCAGCCAGGCTTCACCTTCCATGCTTGGCGGCTAGCAGATGGAGCCCTCGCTCCACCGAAAAACTCTCTGCTTTGCCTTCAGCCAGGGAATCGCCTAGCTCAGCTCTCTCTGCCTCAAGCAGAAACTCGAGGGTGCATCCAGCCTGCAGAAAGAAGAGTGCCTTTTCCTGAGCACTGCTCTGCTCTGGCAGCTCCCTGAAGGCCTCCTGGCGCCTTCTCTGCCCTCACACAGTCGTGCTATTCGGCCCACCCGGGGAGCTAAGGTCCACGGGGAGCAGGGCTCAGGGTATGGCCTGTGTGTGTTTTCAGGGCTGGGAAAGGGCCGATCCAGAAGCTGGGTGTGCACTTGGGAATGGGGCCTGGTGGGCCTAGCCGGCCTTCCCTGGTTGGGAAGCAGGAGATCTGGGGCCTCCGAGCTGCATGCACATCCCCTCCCTGGATGCCCCTCTTGCTTCTTCGCTGCTGCCAAGCCTCTCTCACCCCACGTGTGTCTCATCGAAAGGAGCAGGCTGCTTGCCATTCTTTGCAAGGACCTCACCCCACAGGCCTCGTTTCCTCGAACGGGAGTGCACACTGACCCAGAGCCTCCAGAGGAGCTGCTGTCTCTCCAGCCACAAAGGCGTGCAGCCGAATCCACGACAGCCTGCTGCATGGAGGGCGTCTATGGGAGAGGGCCATACATCCCAGGTGGGTGCCTCCCTGGCACCCCGCTTTCCATGGGCTAACACTGTGTGTGCCAAGTGTCTCCTGTGTGCAGAAAATGTAGCCCCGGTGCCCGCGGTGCAGGGAATCCTCTTTGGACCCAGAGCAATGTGCTAGGCAGGCCTCCCATGCTGGGAGAGCCTCCACTTCCCCCAACTGTCCAAGGGCCTCAGGAGCACACTTCGAGGGAGTGTGGGTCTGACAGGCAGAACGGCCCGAGTGAGGAACGTGGATGGCAGGCCAAAGCCAGCCCTAGGGCCTGTTCTGGCCTAGGCCACTGCCAGCCAGCAGGGCCTCAACAGAGCACAGTTCATTCGAGTAGGCCCCAGGCGGTTGCCTGTGTGTCTCTTGCACTGCTGGGAAGCTGCAGGTCCAGAGGCTGTGTGTGCCCGGGGCCACTGGGGCCTGAGCACAAAACCGTAAGGCCCCTTCTCTCAAGCAGGACTCCTGCCACCTCTGTGCTGCCTGCCACACCCCCTTGCTGCCCGCACTGTCTTCACTGCTGGCAGGCCTCTGTGTGCACAGCCCAGTCTCTGCCAAGGGAACAAGGGGCTTGCTCGCCCCTTGCTAGGACCTTCTCCTACAGCACTCTGGACCAGGGCACACACACCCCTGGACCAGCAGCCTGCAAGGAAGCTGCAGCTGAGCCAGCCACAAAGGCCTGCAGCCCTGGGCAGGGAGCCTTCTGCTAAGGACAGCTTTCCCACTCCAAAGCCCTGCAGGAGTTCCTGGAGCCTCAGGCCTGCAGCGTTGTCCATCACAGAGCACTGGGTGCCCAAAGCCTCCCCTGCGGCTTCCGAGCACCCTGCAGCCCACAGGCCCTTGGCCCCCACTCTGTTGCCAGAGGCAAGTCCTAGGCAGGACTCTCGAGCTTGTAGAGCCACAGGGCCTCCAGCTTGGAAACCTGCTCAGGAACTCAGTGGCAGCCAGGCTTTACCTTCCATGCTTGCCGGCCAGCAGATGGAGCCCTCGCTCCACCGAAAAACTCTCTGCTTTGCCTTCAGCCAGGGAATCGCCTAGCTCAGCTCTCTCTGCCTCAAGCAGAAACTCGAGGGTGCATCCAGCCTGCAGAAAGAAGAGTGCCTTTTCCTGAGCACTGCTCTGCTCTGGCAGCTCCCTGAAGGCCTCCTGGCGCCTTCTCTGCCCTCACACAGTCGTGCCATTCGGCCCACCCGGGGAGCAAAGGTCCCCCTCGGCATGGCTCAGGGTATGGCCTGTGTGTGTTTTCAGGGCTGGGAAAGGGCCGATCCAGAAGCTGGGTGTGCACTTGGGAATGGGGCCTGGTGGGCATAGCCGGCCTTCCCTGGTTGGGAAGCAGGAGATCTGGGGCCTCCGAGCTGCATGCACATCCCCTCCCTGGATGCCCCTCTTGCTTCTTCGCTGCTGCCAAGCCTCTCTCACCCCACGTGCGTCTCATCGAAAGGAGCAGGCTGCTTGCCATTCTTTGCAAGGACCTCACCCCACAGGCCTCGTTTCCTCGAACGGGAGTGCACACTGACCCAGAGCCTCCAGAGGAGCTGCTGTCTCTCCAGCCACAAAGGCGTGCAGCCGAATCCACGACAGCCTGCTGCATGGAGGGCGTCTATGGGAGAGGGCCATACATCCCAGGTGGGTGCCTCTCTGGCACCCCGCTTTCCATGGGCAAACACTGTGTGTGCCAAGTGTCTCCTGTGTGCAGAAAATGTAGCCCCGGTGCCCGCGGTGCAGGGAATCCTCTTTGGACCCAGAGCAATGTGCTAGGCAGGCCTCCCATGCTGGGAGAGCCTCCACTTCCCCCAACTGTCCAAGGGCCTCAGGAGCACACTTCGAGGGAGTGTGGGTCTGACAGGCAGAACGGCCCGAGTGAGGAACGTGGATGGCAGGCCAAAGCCAGCCCTAGGGCCTGTTCTGGCCTAGGCCACTGCCAGCCAGCAGGGCCTCAACAGAGCACAGTTCATTCGAGTAGGCCCCAGGTGGTTGCCTGTGTGTCTCTTGCACTGCTGGGAAGCTGCAGGTCCAGAGGCTGTGTGTGCCCGGGGCCACTGGGGCCTGAGCACAAAACCGTAAGGCCCCTTCTCTCAAGCAGGACTCCTGCCACCTCTGTGCTGCCTGCCACACCCCCTTGCTGCCCGCACTGTCTTCACTGCTGGCAGGCCTCTGTGTGCACAGCCCAGTCTCTGCCAAGGGAACAAGGGGCTTGCTCGCCCCTTGCTAGGACCTCCTCCTACAGCACTCTGGACCAGGGCACACACGCCCCTGGACCAGCAGCCTGCAAGGAAGCTGCAGCTGAGCCAGCCACAAAGGCCTGCAGCCCTGGGCAGGGAGCCTTCTGCTAAGGACAGCTTTCCCACTCCAAAGCCCTGCAGGAGTTCCTGGAGGCTCAGGCCTGCAGCGTTGTCCATCACAGAGCACTGGGTGCCCAAAGCCTCCCCTGCAGCTTCCAAGCACCCTGCAGCCCACAGGCCCTTGGCCCCCACTCTGTTGCCAGAGGCAAGTCCTAGGCAGGACTCTCGAGCTTGTAGAGCCACAGGGCCTCCAGCTTGGAAACCTGCTCAGGAACTCAGTGGCAGCCAGGCTTCACCTTCCATGCTTGTCAGCTAGCAGATGGAGCCCTCGCTCCACCGAAAAACTCTCTGCTTTGCCTTCAGCCAGGGAATCGCCTAGCTCAGCTCTCTCTGCCTCAAGCAGAAACTCGAGGGTGCATCCAGCCTGCAGAAAGAAGAGTGCCTTTTCCTGAGCACTGCTCTGCTCTGGCAGCTCCCTGAAAGCCTCCTGGCGCCTTCTCTGCCCTCACACAGTCGTGCCATTCGGCCCACCCGGGGAGCAAAGGTCCCCCTCGGCATGGCTCAGGGTATGGCCTGTGTGTGTTTTCAGGGCTGGGAAAGGGCCGATCCAGAAGCTGGGTGTGCACTTGGCAATGGGGCCTGGTGGGCATAGCCGGCCTTCCCTGGTTGGGAAGCAGGAGATCTGGGGCCTCCGAGCTGCATGCACATCCCCTCCCTGGATGCCCCTCTTGCTTCTTCGCTGCTGCCAAGCCTCTCTCATCCCACGTGCGTCTCATCGAAAGGAGCAGGCTGCTTGCCATTCTTTGCAAGGACCTCACCCCACAGGCCTCGTTTCCTCGAACGGGAGTGCACACTGACCCAGAGCCTCCAGAGGAGCTGCTGTCTCTCCAGCCACAAAGGCCTGCAGCCGAATCCACGACAGCCTGCTGCATGGAGGGCGTCTATGGGAGAGGGCCATACATCCCAGGTGGGTGCCTCCCTGGCACCCCGCTTTCCATGGGCTAACACTGTGTGTGCCAAGTGTCTCCTGTGTGCAGAAAATGTAGCCCCGGTGCCCGCGGTGCAGGGAATCCTCTTTGGACCCAGAGCAATGTGCTAGGCAGGCCTCCCATGCTGGGAGAGCCTCCACTTCCCCCAACTGTCCAAGGGCCTCAGGAGCACACTTCGAGGGAGTGTGGGTCTGACAGGCAGAACGGCCCGAGTGAGGAACGTGGATGGCAGGCCAAAGCCAGCCCTAGGGCCTGTTCTGGCCTAGGCCACTGCCAGGCAGCAGGGCCTCAACAGAGCACAGTTCATTCGAGTAGGCCCCAGGGGTTGCCTGTGTGTCTCTTGCACTGCTGGGAAGCTGCAGGTCCAGAGGCTGTGTGTGCCCGGGGCCACTGGGGCCTGAGCACAAAACAGTCAGGACCCCACTCTCAAGCAGGACTCCTGCCACCTCTGTGCTGCCTGCCACACCCCCTTGCTGCCCGCACTGTCTTCACTGCTGGCAGGCCTCTGTGTGCACAGCCCAGTCTCTGCCAAGGGAACAAGGGGCTTGCTCGCCCCTTGCTAGGACCTCCTCCTACAGCACTCTGGACCAGGGCACACACGCCCCTGGACCAGCAGCCTGCAAGGAAGCTGCAGCTGAGCCAGCCACAAAGGCCTGCAGCCCTGGGCAGGGAGCCTTCTGCTAAGGACAGCTTTCCCACTCCAAAGGCCTGCAGGAGTTCCTGGAGGCTCAGGTCTGCAGCGTTGTCCATCACAGAGCACTGGGTGCCCAAAGCCTCCCCTGCGGCTTCCGAGCACCCTGCAGCCCACACGCCCTTGGCCCCCACTCTGTTGCCAGAGGCAAGTCCTAGGCAGGACTCTCGAGCTTGTAGAGCCACAGGGCCTCCAGCTTGGAAACCTGCTCAGGAACTCAGTGGCAGCCAGGCTTCACCTTCCATGCTTGGCGGCTAGCAGATGGAGCCCTCGCTCCACCGAAAAACTCTCTGCTTTGCCTTCAGCCAGGGAATCGCCTAGCTCAGCTCTCTCTGCCTCAAGCAGAAACTCGAGGGTGCATCCAGCCTGCAGAAAGAAGAGTGCCTTTTCCTGAGCACTGCTCTGCTCTGGCAGCTCCCTGAAAGCCTCCTGGTGCCTTCTCTGCCCACACACAGTCGTGCTATTCGGCCCACCCGGGGAGCTAAGGTCCACGGGGAGCAGGGCTCAGGGTATGGCCTGTGTGTGTTTTCAGGGCTGGGAAAGGGCCGATCCAGAAGCTGGGTGTGCACTTGGGAATGGGGCCTGGTGGGCCTAGCCGGCCTTCCCTGGTTGGGAAGCAGGAGATCTGGGGCCTCCGAGCTGCATGCACATCCCCTCCCTGGATGCCCCTCTTGCTTCTTCGCTGCTGCCAAGCCTCTCTCACCCCACGTGCGTCTCATCGAAAGGAGCAGGCTGCTTGCCATTCTTTGCAAGGACCTCACCCCACAGGCCTCGTTTCCTCGAACGGGAGTGCACACTGACCCAGAGCCTCCAGAGGAGCTGCTGTCTCTCCAGCCACAAAGGCGTGCAGCCGAATCCACGACAGCCTGCTGCATGGAGGGCGTCTATGGGAGAGGGCCATACATCCCAGGTGGGTGCCTCCCTGGCACCCCGCTTTCCATGGGCAAACACTGTGTGTGCCAAGTGTCTCCTGTGTGCAGAAAATGTAGCCCCGGTGCCCGCGGTGCAGGGAATCCTCTTTGGACCCAGAGCAATGTGCTAGGCAGGCCTCCCATGCTGGGAGAGCCTCCACTTCCCCCAACTGTCCAAGGGCCTCAGGAGCACACTTCGAGGGAGTGTGGGTCTGACAGGCAGAACGGCCCGAGTGAGGAACGTGGATGGCAGGCCAAAGCCAGCCCTAGGGCCTGTTCTGGCCTAGGCCACTGCCAGCCAGCAGGGCCTCAACAGAGCACAGTTCATTCGAGTAGGCCCCAGGCGGTTGCCTGTGTGTCTCTTGCACTGCTGGGAAGCTGCAGGTCCAGAGGCTGTGTGTGCCCGGGGCCACTGGGGCCTGAGCACAAAACCGTAAGGCCCCTTCTCTCAAGCAGGACTCCTGCCACCTCTGTGCTGCCTGCCACACCCCCTTGCTGCCCGCACTGTCTTCACTGCTGGCAGGCCTCTGTGTGCACAGCCCAGTCTCTGCCAAGGGAACAAGGGGCTTGCTCGCCCCTTGCTAGGACCTTCTCCTACAGCACTCTGGACCAGGGCACACACGCCCCTGGACCAGCAGCCTGCAAGGAAGCTGCAGCTGAGCCAGCCACAAAGGCCTGCAGCCCTGGGCAGGGAGCCTTCTGCTAAGGACAGCTTTCCCACTCCAAAGCCCTGCAGGAGTTCCTGGAGCCTCAGGCCTGCAGCGTTGTCCATCACAGAGCACTGGGTGCCCAAAGCCTCCCCTGCGGCTTCCGAGCACCCTGCAGCCCACAGGCCCTTGGCCCCCACTCTGTTGCCAGAGGCAAGTCCTAGGCAGGACTCTCGAGCTTGTAGAGCCACAGGGCCTCCAGCTTGGAAACCTGCTCAGGAACTCAGTGGCAGCCAGGCTTTACCTTCCATGCTTGCCGGCCAGCAGATGGAGCCCTCGCTCCACCGAAAAACTCTCTGCTTTGCCTTCAGCCAGGGAATCGCCTAGCTCAGCTCTCTCTGCCTCAAGCAGAAACTCGAGGGTGCATCCAGCCTGCAGAAAGAAGAGTGCCTTTTCCTGAGCACTGCTCTGCTCTGGCAGCTCCCTGAAGGCCTCCTGGCGCCTTCTCTGCCCTCACACAGTCGTGCCATTCGGCCCACCCGGGGAGCAAAGGTCCCCCTCGGCATGGCTCAGGGTATGGCCTGTGTGTGTTTTCAGGGCTGGGAAAGGGCCGATCCAGAAGCTGGGTGTGCACTTGGGAATGGGGCCTGGTGGGCCTAGCCGGCCTTCCCTGGTTGGGAAGCAGGAGATCTGGGGCCTCCGAGCTGCATGCACATCCCCTCCCTGGATGCCCCTCTTGCTTCTTCGCTGCTGCCAAGCCTCTCTCACCCCACGTGCGTCTCATCGAAAGGAGCAGGCTGCTTGCCATTCTTTGCAAGGACCTCACCCCACAGGCCTCGTTTCCTCGAACGGGAGTGCACACTGACCCAGAGCCTCCAGAGGAGCTGCTGTCTCTCCAGCCACAAAGGCGTGCAGCCGAATCCACGACAGCCTGCTGCATGGAGGGCGTCTATGGGAGAGGGCCATACATCCCAGGTGGGTGCCTCTCTGGCACCCCGCTTTCCATGGGCAAACACTGTGTGTGCCAAGTGTCTCCTGTGTGCAGAAAATGTAGCCCCGGTGCCCGCGGTGCAGGGAATCCTCTTTGGACCCAGAGCAATGTGCTAGGCAGGCCTCCCATGCTGGGAGAGCCTCCACTTCCCCCAACTGTCCAAGGGCCTCAGGAGCACACTTCGAGGGAGTGTGGGTCTGACAGGCAGAACGGCCCGAGTGAGGAACGTGGATGGCAGGCCAAAGCCAGCCCTAGGGCCTGTTCTGGCCTAGGCCACTGCCAGCCAGCAGGGCCTCAACAGAGCACAGTTCATTCGAGTAGGCCCCAGGTGGTTGCCTGTGTGTCTCTTGCACTGCTGGGAAGCTGCAGGTCCAGAGGCTGTGTGTGCCTGGGGCCACTGGGGCCTGAGCACAAAACCGTAAGGCCCCTTCTCTCAAGCAGGACTCCTGCCACCTCTGTGCTGCCTGCCACACCCCCTTGCTGCCCGCACTGTCTTCACTGCTGGCAGGCCTCTGTGTGCACAGCCCAGTCTCTGCCAAGGGAACAAGGGGCTTGCTCGCCCCTTGCTAGGACCTCCTCCTACAGCACTCTGGACCAGGGCACACACGCCCCTGGACCAGCAGCCTGCAAGGAAGCTGCAGCTGAGCCAGCCACAAAGGCCTGCAGCCCTGGGCAGGGAGCCTTCTGCTAAGGACAGCTTTCCCACTCCAAAGCCCTGCAGGAGTTCCTGGAGGCTCAGGCCTGCAGCGTTGTCCATCACAGAGCACTGGGTGCCCAAAGCCTCCCCTGCAGCTTCCAAGCACCCTGCAGCCCACAGGCCCTTGGCCCCCACTCTGTTGCCAGAGGCAAGTCCTAGGCAGGACTCTCGAGCTTGTAGAGCCACAGGGCCTCCAGCTTGGAAACCTGCTCAGGAACTCAGTGGCAGCCAGGCTTCACCTTCCATGCTTGTCAGCTAGCAGATGGAGCCCTCGCTCCACCGAAAAACTCTCTGCTTTGCCTTCAGCCAGGGAATCGCCTAGCTCAGCTCTCTCTGCCTCAAGCAGAAACTCGAGGGTGCATCCAGCCTGCAGAAAGAAGAGTGCCTTTTCCTGAGCACTGCTCTGCTCTGGCAGCTCCCTGAAAGCCTCCTGGCGCCTTCTCTGCCCTCACACAGTCGTGCCATTCGGCCCACCCGGGGAGCAAAGGTCCCCCTCGGCATGGCTCAGGGTATGGCCTGTGTGTGTTTTCAGGGCTGGGAAAGGGCCGATCCAGAAGCTGGGTGTGCACTTGGCAATGGGGCCTGGTGGGCATAGCCGGCCTTCCCTGGTTGGGAAGCAGGAGATCTGGGGCCTCCGAGCTGCATGCACATCCCCTCCCTGGATGCCCCTCTTGCTTCTTCGCTGCTGCCAAGCCTCTCTCATCCCACGTGCGTCTCATCGAAAGGAGCAGGCTGCTTGCCATTCTTTGCAAGGACCTCACCCCACAGGCCTCGTTTCCTCGAACGGGAGTGCACACTGACCCAGAGCCTCCAGAGGAGCTGCTGTCTCTCCAGCCACAAAGGCGTGCAGCCGAATCCACGACAGCCTGCTGCATGGAGGGCGTCTATGGGAGAGGGCCATACATCCCAGGTGGGTGCCTCCCTGGCACCCCGCTTTCCATGGGCTAACACTGTGTGTGCCAAGTGTCTCCTGTGTGCAGAAAATGTAGCCCCGGTGCCCGCGGTGCAGGGAATCCTCTTTGGACCCAGAGCAATGTGCTAGGCAGGCCTCCCATGCTGGGAGAGCCTCCACTTCCCCCAACTGTCCAAGGGCCTCAGGAGCACACTTCGAGGGAGTGTGGGTCTGACAGGCAGAACGGCCCGAGTGAGGAACGTGGATGGCAGGCCAAAGCCAGCTCTAGGGCCTGTTCTGGCCTAGGCCACTGCCAGCCAGCAGGGCCTCAACAGAGCACAGTTCATTCGAGTAGGCCCCAGGGGTTGCCTGTGTGTCTCTTGCACTGCTGGGAAGCTGCAGGTGCAGAGGCTGTGTGTGCCCGGGGCCACTGGGGCCTGAGCACAAAACAGTCAGGACCCCACTCTCAAGCAGGACTCCTGCCACCTCTGTGCTGCCTGCCACACCCC
This sequence comes from Hippopotamus amphibius kiboko, assembly GCF_030028045.1. Taxonomy (NCBI): domain Eukaryota; kingdom Metazoa; phylum Chordata; class Mammalia; order Artiodactyla; family Hippopotamidae; genus Hippopotamus; species Hippopotamus amphibius. Next base: position 97,594,515 of record NC_080188.1, on the reverse strand, counting down.
CTTGCTGCCCGCACTGTCTTCACTGCTGGCAGGCCTCTGTGTGCACAGCCCAGTCTCTGCCAAGGGAACAAGGGGCTTGCTCGCCCCTTGCTAGGACCTCCTCCTACAGCACTCTGGACCAGGGCACACACGCCCCTGGACCAGCAGCCTGCAAGGAAGCTGCAGCTGAGCCAGCCACAAAGGCCTGCAGCCCTGGGCAGGGAGCCTTCTGCTAAGGACAGCTTTCCCACTCCAAAGGCCTGCAGGAGTTCCTGGAGGCTCAGGTCTGCAGCGTTGTCCATCACAGAGCACTGGGTGCCCAAAGCTTCCCCTGCGGCTTCCGAGCACCCTGCAGCCCACACGCCCTTGGCCCCCACTCTGTTGCCAGAGGCAAGTCCTAGGCAGGACTCTCGAGCTTGTAGAGCCACAGGGCCTCCAGCTTGGAAACCTGCTCAGGAACTCAGTGGCAGCCAGGCTTCACCTTCCATGCTTGGCGGCTAGCAGATGGAGCCGTCGCTCCACCGAAAAACTCTCTGCTTTGCCTTCAGCCAGGGAATCGCCTAGCTCAGCTCTCTCTGCCTCAAGCAGAAACTCGAGGGTGCATCCAGCCTGCAGAAAGAAGAGTGCCTTTTCCTGAGCACTGCTCTGCTCTGGCAGCTCCCTGAAGGCCTCCTGGCGCCTTCTCTGCCCTCACACAGTCGTGCTATTCGGCCCACCCGGGGAGCTAAGGTCCACGGGGAGCAGGGCTCAGGGTATGGCCTGTGTGTGTTTTCAGGGCTGGGAAAGGGCCGATCCAGAAGCTGGGTGTGCACTTGGGAATGGGGCCTGGTGGGCCTAGCCGGCCTTCCCTGGTTGGGAAGCAGGAGATCTGGGGCCTCCGAGCTGCATGCACATCCCCTCCCTGGATGCCCCTCTTGCTTCTTCGCTGCTGCCAAGCCTCTCTCACCCCACGTGCGTCTCATCGAAAGGAGCAGGCTGCTTGCCATTCTTTGCAAGGACCTCACCCCACAGGCCTCGTTTCCTCGAACGGGAGTGCACACTGACCCAGAGCCTCCAGAGGAGCTGCTGTCTCTCCAGCCACAAAGGCGTGCAGCCGAATCCACGACAGCCTGCTGCATGGAGGGCGTCTATGGGAGAGGGCCATACATCCCAGGTGGGTGCCTCTCTGGCACCCCGCTTTCCATGGGCAAACACTGTGTGTGCCAAGTGTCTCCTGTGTGCAGAAAATGTAGCCCCGGTGCCCGCGGTGCAGGGAATCCTCTTTGGACCCAGAGCAATGTGCTAGGCAGGCCTCCCATGCTGGGAGAGCCTCCACTTCCCCCAACTGTCCAAGGGCCTCAGGAGCACACTTCGAGGGAGTGTGGGTCTGACAGGCAGAACGGCCCGAGTGAGGAACGTGGATGGCAGGCCAAAGCCAGCCCTAGGGCCTGTTCTGGCCTAGGCCACTGCCAGCCAGCAGGGCCTCAACAGAGCACAGTTCATTCGAGTAGGCCCCAGGTGGTTGCCTGTGTGTCTCTTGCACTGCTGGGAAGCTGCAGGTCCAGAGGCTGTGTGTGCCTGGGGCCACTGGGGCCTGAGCACAAAACCGTAAGGCCCCTTCTCTCAAGCAGGACTCCTGCCACCTCTGTGCTGCCTGCCACACCCCCTTGCTGCCCGCACTGTCTTCACTGCTGGCAGGCCTCTGTGTGCACAGCCCAGTCTCTGCCAAGGGAACAAGGGGCTTGCTCGCCCCTTGCTAGGACCTCCTCCTACAGCACTCTGGACCAGGGCACACACGCCCCTGGACCAGCAGCCTGCAAGGAAGCTGCAGCTGAGCCAGCCACAAAGGCCTGCAGCCCTGGGCAGGGAGCCTTCTGCTAAGGACAGCTTTCCCACTCCAAAGCCCTGCAGGAGTTCCTGGAGGCTCAGGCCTGCAGCGTTGTCCATCACAGAGCACTGGGTGCCCAAAGCCTCCCCTGCAGCTTCCAAGCACCCTGCAGCCCACAGGCCCTTGGCCCCCACTCTGTTGCCAGAGGCAAGTCCTAGGCAGGACTCTCGAGCTTGTAGAGCCACAGGGCCTCCAGCTTGGAAACCTGCTCAGGAACTCAGTGGCAGCCAGGCTTCACCTTCCATGCTTGTCAGCTAGCAGATGGAGCCCTCGCTCCACCGAAAAACTCTCTGCTTTGCCTTCAGCCAGGGAATCGCCTAGCTCAGCTCTCTCTGCCTCAAGCAGAAACTCGAGGGTGCATCCAGCCTGCAGAAAGAAGAGTGCCTTTTCCTGAGCACTGCTCTGCTCTGGCAGCTCCCTGAAAGCCTCCTGGCGCCTTCTCTGCCCTCACACAGTCGTGCCATTCGGCCCACCCGGGGAGCAAAGGTCCCCCTCGGCATGGCTCAGGGTATGGCCTGTGTGTGTTTTCAGGGCTGGGAAAGGGCCGATCCAGAAGCTGGGTGTGCACTTGGCAATGGGGCCTGGTGGGCATAGCCGGCCTTCCCTGGTTGGGAAGCAGGAGATCTGGGGCCTCCGAGCTGCATGCACATCCCCTCCCTGGATGCCCCTCTTGCTTCTTCGCTGCTGCCAAGCCTCTCTCATCCCACGTGCGTCTCATCGAAAGGAGCAGGCTGCTTGCCATTCTTTGCAAGGACCTCACCCCACAGGCCTCGTTTCCTCGAACGGGAGTGCACACTGACCCAGAGCCTCCAGAGGAGCTGCTGTCTCTCCAGCCACAAAGGCGTGCAGCCGAATCCACGACAGCCTGCTGCATGGAGGGCGTCTATGGGAGAGGGCCATACATCCCAGGTGGGTGCCTCCCTGGCACCCCGCTTTCCATGGGCTAACACTGTGTGTGCCAAGTGTCTCCTGTGTGCAGAAAATGTAGCCCCGGTGCCCGCGGTGCAGGGAATCCTCTTTGGACCCAGAGCAATGTGCTAGGCAGGCCTCCCATGCTGGGAGAGCCTCCACTTCCCCCAACTGTCCAAGGGCCTCAGGAGCACACTTCGAGGGAGTGTGGGTCTGACAGGCAGAACGGCCCGAGTGAGGAACGTGGATGGCAGGCCAAAGCCAGCTCTAGGGCCTGTTCTGGCCTAGGCCACTGCCAGCCAGCAGGGCCTCAACAGAGCACAGTTCATTCGAGTAGGCCCCAGGGGTTGCCTGTGTGTCTCTTGCACTGCTGGGAAGCTGCAGGTGCAGAGGCTGTGTGTGCCCGGGGCCACTGGGGCCTGAGCACAAAACAGTCAGGACCCCACTCTCAAGCAGGACTCCTGCCACCTCTGTGCTGCCTGCCACACCCCCTTGCTGCCCGCACTGTCTTCACTGCTGGCAGGCCTCTGTGTGCACAGCCCAGTCTCTGCCAAGGGAACAAGGGGCTTGCTCGCCCCTTGCTAGGACCTCCTCCTACAGCACTCTGGACCAGGGCACACACGCCCCTGGACCAGCAGCCTGCAAGGAAGCTGCAGCTGAGCCAGCCACAAAGGCCTGCAGCCCTGGGCAGGGAGCCTTCTGCTAAGGACAGCTTTCCCACTCCAAAGGCCTGCAGGAGTTCCTGGAGGCTCAGGTCTGCAGCGTTGTCCATCACAGAGCACTGGGTGCCCAAAGCTTCCCCTGCGGCTTCCGAGCACCCTGCAGCCCACACGCCCTTGGCCCCCACTCTGTTGCCAGAGGCAAGTCCTAGGCAGGACTCTCGAGCTTGTAGAGCCACAGGGCCTCCAGCTTGGAAACCTGCTCAGGAACTCAGTGGCAGCCAGGCTTCACCTTCCATGCTTGGCGGCTAGCAGATGGAGCCGTCGCTCCACCGAAAAACTCTCTGCTTTGCCTTCAGCCAGGGAATCGCCTAGCTCAGCTCTCTCTGCCTCAAGCAGAAACTCGAGGGTGCATCCAGCCTGCAGAAAGAAGAGTGCCTTTTCCTGAGCACTGCTCTGCTCTGGCAGCTCCCTGAAGGCCTCCTGGCGCCTTCTCTGCCCTCACACAGTCGTGCTATTCGGCCCACCCGGGGAGCTAAGGTCCACGGGGAGCAGGGCTCAGGGTATGGCCTGTGTGTGTTTTCAGGGCTGGGAAAGGGCCGATCCAGAAGCTGGGTGTGCACTTGGGAATGGGGCCTGGTGGGCCTAGCCGGCCTTCCCTGGTTGGGAAGCAGGAGATCTGGGGCCTCCGAGCTGCATGCACATCCCCTCCCTGGATGCCCCTCTTGCTTCTTCGCTGCTGCCAAGCCTCTCTCACCCCACGTGCGTCTCATCGAAAGGAGCAGGCTGCTTGCCATTCTTTGCAAGGACCTCACCCCACAGGCCTCGTTTCCTCGAACGGGAGTGCACACTGACCCAGAGCCTCCAGAGGAGCTGCTGTCTCTCCAGCCACAAAGGCGTGCAGCCGAATCCACGACAGCCTGCTGCATGGAGGGCGTCTATGGGAGAGGGCCATACATCCCAGGTGGGTGCCTCTCTGGCACCCCGCTTTCCATGGGCAAACACTGTGTGTGCCAAGTGTCTCCTGTGTGCAGAAAATGTAGCCCCGGTGCCCGCGGTGCAGGGAATCCTCTTTGGACCCAGAGCAATGTGCTAGGCAGGCCTCCCATGCTGGGAGAGCCTCCACTTCCCCCAACTGTCCAAGGGCCTCAGGAGCACACTTCGAGGGAGTGTGGGTCTGACAGGCAGAACGGCCCGAGTGAGGAACGTGGATGGCAGGCCAAAGCCAGCCCTAGGGCCTGTTCTGGCCTAGGCCACTGCCAGCCAGCAGGGCCTCAACAGAGCACAGTTCATTCGAGTAGGCCCCAGGTGGTTGCCTGTGTGTCTCTTGCACTGCTGGGAAGCTGCAGGTCCAGAGGCTGTGTGTGCCTGGGGCCACTGGGGCCTGAGCACAAAACCGTAAGGCCCCTTCTCTCAAGCAGGACTCCTGCCACCTCTGTGCTGCCTGCCACACCCCCTTGCTGCCCGCACTGTCTTCACTGCTGGCAGGCCTCTGTGTGCACAGCCCAGTCTCTGCCAAGGGAACAAGGGGCTTGCTCGCCCCTTGCTAGGACCTCCTCCTACAGCACTCTGGACCAGGGCACACACGCCCCTGGACCAGCAGCCTGCAAGGAAGCTGCAGCTGAGCCAGCCACAAAGGCCTGCAGCCCTGGGCAGGGAGCCTTCTGCTAAGGACAGCTTTCCCACTCCAAAGCCCTGCAGGAGTTCCTGGAGCCTCAGGCCTGCAGCGTTGTCCATCACAGAGCACTGGGTGCCCAAAGCCTCCCCTGCGGCTTCCGAGCACCCTGCAGCCCACAGGCCCTTGGCCCCCACTCTGTTGCCAGAGGCAAGTCCTAGGCAGGACTCTCGAGCTTGTAGAGCCACAGGGCCTCCAGCTTGGAAACCTGCTCAGGAACTCAGTGGCAGCCAGGCTTCACCTTCCATGCTTGGCGGCTAGCAGATGGAGCCCTCGCTCCACCGAAAAACTCTCTGCTTTGCCTTCAGCCAGGGAATCGCCTAGCTCAGCTCTCTCTGCCTCAAGCAGAAACTCGAGGGTGCATCCAGCCTGCAGAAAGAAGAGTGCCTTTTCCTGAGCACTGCTCTGCTCTGGCAGCTCCCTGAAAGCCTCCTGGTGCCTTCTCTGCCCTCACACAGTCGTGCTATTCGGCCCACCCGGGGAGCTAAGGTCCACGGGGAGCAGGGCTCAGGGTATGGCCTGTGTGTGTTTTCAGGGCTGGGAAAGGGCCGATCCAGAAGCTGGGTGTGCACTTGGGAATGGGGCCTGGTGGGCATAGCCGGCCTTCCCTGGTTGGGAAGCAGGAGATCTGGGGCCTCCGAGCTGCATGCACATCCCCTCCCTGGATGCCCCTCTTGCTTCTTCGCTGCTGCCAAGCCTCTCTCACCCCACGTGCGTCTCATCGAAAGGAGCAGGCTGCTTGCCATTCTTTGCAAGGACCTCACCCCACAGGCCTCGTTTCCTCGAACGGGAGTGCACACTGACCCAGAGCCTCCAGAGGAGCTGCTGTCTCTCCAGCCACAAAGGCGTGCAGCCGAATCCACGACAGCCTGCTGCATGGAGGGCGTCTATGGGAGAGGGCCATACATCCCAGGTGGGTGCCTCTCTGGCACCCCGCTTTCCATGGGCAAACACTGTGTGTGCCAAGTGTCTCCTGTGTGCAGAAAATGTAGCCCCGGTGCCCGCGGTGCAGGGAATCCTCTTTGGACCCAGAGCAATGTGCTAGGCAGGCCTCCCATGCTGGGAGAGCCTCCACTTCCCCCAACTGTCCAAGGGCCTCAGGAGCACACTTCGAGGGAGTGTGGGTCTGACAGGCAGAACGGCCCGAGTGAGGAACGTGGATGGCAGGCCAAAGCCAGCCCTAGGGCCTGTTCTGGCCTAGGCCACTGCCAGCCAGCAGGGCCTCAACAGAGCACAGTTCATTCGAGTAGGCCCCAGGTGGTTGCCTGTGTGTCTCTTGCACTGCTGGGAAGCTGCAGGTCCAGAGGCTGTGTGTGCCTGGGGCCACTGGGGCCTGAGCACAAAACCGTAAGGCCCCTTCTCTCAAGCAGGACTCCTGCCACCTCTGTGCTGCCTGCCACACCCCCTTGCTGCCCGCACTGTCTTCACTGCTGGCAGGCCTCTGTGTGCACAGCCCAGTCTCTGCCAAGGGAACAAGGGGCTTGCTCGCCCCTTGCTAGGACCTTCTCCTACAGCACTCTGGACCAGGGCACACACGCCCCTGGACCAGCAGCCTGCAAGGAAGCTGCAGCTGAGCCAGCCACAAAGGCCTGCAGCCCTGGGCAGGGAGCCTTCTGCTAAGGACAGCTTTCCCACTCCAAAGCCCTGCAGGAGTTCCTGGAGCCTCAGGCCTGCAGCGTTGTCCATCACAGAGCACTGGGTGCCCAAAGCCTCCCCTGCGGCTTCCGAGCACCCTGCAGCCCACAGGCCCTTGGCCCCCACTCTGTTGCCAGAGGCAAGTCCTAGGCAGGACTCTCGAGCTTGTAGAGCCACAGGGCCTCCAGCTTGGAAACCTGCTCAGGAACTCAGTGGTAGCCAGGCTTCACCTTCCATGCTTGGCGGCTAGCAGATGGAGCCCTCGCTCCACCGAAAAACTCTCTGCTTTGCCTTCAGCCAGGGAATCGCCTAGCTCAGCTCTCTCTGCCTCAAGCAGAAACTCCAGGGTGCATCCAGCCTGCAGAAAGAAGAGTGCCTTTTCCTGAGCACTGCTCTGCTCTGGCAGCTCCCTGAAGGCCTCCTGGCGCCTTCTCTGCCCTCACACAGTCGTGCTATTCGGCCCACCCGGGGAGCTAAGGTCCACGGGGAGCAGGGCTCAGGGTATGGCCTGTTTTCAGGGCTGGGAAAGGGCCGATCCAGAAGCTGGGTGTGCACTTGGGAATGGGGCCTGGTGGGCCTAGCCGGCCTTCCCTGGTTGGGAAGCAGGAGATCTGGGGCCTCCGAGCTGCATGCACATCCCCTCCCTGGATGCCCCTCTTGCTTCTTCGCTGCTGCCAAGCCTCTCTCACCCCACGTGCGTCTCATCGAAAGGAGCAGGCTGCTTGCCATTCTTTGCAAGGACCTCACCCCACAGGCCTCGTTTCCTCGAACGGGAGTGCACACTGACCCAGAGCCTCCAGAGGAGCTGCTGTCTCTCCAGCCACAAAGGCGTGCAGCCGAATCCACGACAGCCTGCTGCATGGAGGGCGTCTATGGGAGAGGGCCATACATCCCAGGTGGGTGCCTCTCTGGCACCCCGCTTTCCATGGGCAAACACTGTGTGTGCCAAGTGTCTCCTGTGTGCAGAAAATGTAGCCCCGGTGCCCGCGGTGCAGGGAATCCTCTTTGGACCCAGAGCAATGTGCTAGGAAGGCCTCCCATGCTGGGAGAGCCTCCACTTCCCCCAACTGTCCAAGGGCCTCAGGAGCACACTTCGAGGGAGTGTGGGTCTGACAGGCAGAACGGCCCGAGTGAGGAACGTGGATGGCAGGCCAAAGCCAGCCCTTGGGCCTGTTCTGGCCTAGGCCACTGCCAGCCAGCAGGGCCTCAACAGAGCACAGTTCATTCGAGTAGGCCCCAGGCGGTTGCCTGTGTGTCTCTTGCACTGCTGGGAAGCTGCAGGTCCAGAGGCTGTGTGTGCCTGGGGCCACTGGGGCCTGAGCACAAAACCGTAAGGCCCCTTCTCTCAAGCAGGACTCCTGCCACCTCTGTGCTGCCTGCCACACCCCCTTGCTGCCCGCACTGTCTTCACTGCTGGCAGGCCTCTGTGTGCACAGCCCAGTCTCTGCCAAGGGAACAAGGGGCTTGCTCGCCCCTTGCTAGGACCTTCTCCTACAGCACTCTGGACCAGGGCACACACGCCCCTGGACCAGCAGCCTGCAAGGAAGCTGCAGCTGAGCCAGCCACAAAGGCCTGCAGCCCTGGGCAGGGAGCCTTCTGCTAAGGACAGCTTTCCCACTCCAAAGCCCTGCAGGAGTTCCTGGAGCCTCAGGCCTGCAGCGTTGTCCATCACAGAGCACTGGGTGCCCAAAGCCTCCCCTGCGGCTTCCGAGCACCCTGCAGCCCACAGGCCCTTGGCCCCCACTCTGTTGCCAGAGGCAAGTCCTAGGCAGGACTCTCGAGCTTGTAGAGCCACAGGGCCTCCAGCTTGGAAACCTGCTCAGGAACTCAGTGGCAGCCAGGCTTCACCTTCCATGCTTGGCGGCTAGCAGATGGAGCCCTCGCTCCACCGAAAAACTCTCTGCTTTGCCTTCAGCCAGGGAATCGCCTAGCTCAGCTCTCTCTGCCTCAAGCAGAAACTCGAGGGTGCATCCAGCCTGCAGAAAGAAGAGTGCCTTTTCCTGAGCACTGCTCTGCTCTGGCAGCTCCCTGAAAGCCTCCTGGTGCCTTCTCTGCCCTCACACAGTCGTGCTATTCGGCCCACCCGGGGAGCTAAGGTCCACGGGGAGCAGGGCTCAGGGTATGGCCTGTGTGTGTTTTCAGGGCTGGGAAAGGGCCGATCCAGAAGCTGGGTGTGCACTTGGGAATGGGGCCTGGTGGGCATAGCCGGCCTTCCCTGGTTGGGAAGCAGGAGATCTGGGGCCTCCGAGCTGCATGCACATCCCCTCCCTGGATGCCCCTCTTGCTTCTTCGCTGCTGCCAAGCCTCTCTCACCCCACGTGCATCTCATCGAAAGGAGCAGGCTGCTTGCCATTCTTTGCAAGGACCTCACCCCACAGGCCTCGTTTCCTCGAACGGGAGTGCACACTGACCCAGAGCCTCCAGAGGAGCTGCTGTCTCTCCAGCCACAAAGGCGTGCAGCCGAATCCACGACAGCCTGCTGCATGGAGGGCGTCTATGGGAGAGGGCCATACATCCCAGGTGGGTGCCTCTCTGGCACCCCGCTTTCCATGGGCAAACACTGTGTGTGCCAAGTGTCTCCTGTGTGCAGAAAATGTAGCCCCGGTGCCCGCGGTGCAGGGAATCCTCTTTGGACCCAGAGCAATGTGCTAGGCAGGCCTCCCATGCTGGGAGAGCCTCCACTTCCCCCAACTGTCCAAGGGCCTCAGGAGCACACTTCGAGGGAGTGTGGGTCTGACAGGCAGAACGGCCCGAGTGAGGAACGTGGATGGCAGGCCAAAGCCAGCCCTAGGGCCTGTTCTGGCCTAGGCCACTGCCAGCCAGCAGGGCCTCAACAGAGCACAGTTCATTCGAGTAGGCCCCAGGCGGTTGCCTGTGTGTCTCTTGCACTGCTGGGAAGCTGCAGGTCCAGAGGCTGTGTGTGCCCGGGGCCACTGGGGCCTGAGCACAAAACCGTAAGGCCCCTTTCTCTCAAGCAGGACTCCTGCCACCTCTGTGCTGCCTGCCACACCCCCTTGCTGCCCGCACTGTCTTCACTGCTGGCAGGCCTCTGTGTGCACAGCCCAGTCTCTGCCAAGGGAACAAGGGGCTTGCTCGCCCCTTGCTAGGACCTTCTCCTACAGCACTCTGGACCAGGGCACACACGCCCCTGGACCAGCAGCCTGCAAGGAAGCTGCAGCTGAGCCAGCCACAAAGGCCTGCAGCCCTGGGCAGGGAGCCTTCTGCTAAGGACAGCTTTCCCACTCCAAAGCCCTGCAGGAGTTCCTGGAGCCTCAGGCCTGCAGCGTTGTCCATCACAGAGCACTGGGTGCCCAAAGCCTCCCCTGCGGCTTCCGAGCACCCTGCAGCCCACAGGCCCTTGGCCCCCACTCTGTTGCCAGAGGCAAGTCCTAGGCAGGACTCTCGAGCTTGTAGAGCCACAGGGCCTCCAGCTTGGAAAACTGCTCAGGAACTCAGTGGCAGCCAGGCTTTACCTTCCATGCTTGCCGGCCAGCAGATGGAGCCCTCGCTCCACCGAAAAACTCTCTGCTTTGCCTTCAGCCAGGGAATCGCCTAGCTCAGCTCTCTCTGCCTCAAGCAGAAACTCGAGGGTGCATCCAGCCTGCAGAAAGAAGAGTGCCTTTTCCTGAGCACTGCTCTGCTCTGGCAGCTCCCTGAAGGCCTCCTGGCGCCTTCTCTGCCCTCACACAGTCGTGCTATTCGGCCCACCCGGGGAGCTAAGGTCCACGGGGAGCAGGGCTCAGGGTATGGCCTGTGTGTGTTTTCAGGGCTGGGAAAGGGCCGATCCAGAAGCTGGGTGTGCACTTGGGAATGGGGCCTGGTGGGCCTAGCCGGCCTTCCCTGGTTGGGAAGCAGGAGATCTGGGGCCTCCGAGCTGCATGCACATCCCCTCCCTGGATGCCCCTCTTGCTTCTTCGCTGCTGCCAAGCCTCTCTCACCCCACGTGCGTCTCATCGAAAGGAGCAGGCTGCTTGCCATTCTTTGCAAGGACCTCACCCCACAGGCCTCGTTTCCTCGAACGGGAGTGCACACTGACCCAGAGCCTCCAGAGGAGCTGCTGTCTCTCCAGCCACAAAGGCGTGCAGCCGAATCCACGACAGCCTGCTGCATGGAGGGCGTCTATGGGAGAGGGCCATACATCCCAGGTGGGTGCCTCCCTGGCACCCCGCTTTCCATGGGCAAACACTGTGTGTGCCAAGTGTCTCCTGTGTGCAGAAAATGTAGCCCCGGTGCCCGCGGTGCAGGGAATCCTCTTTGGACCCAGAGCAATGTGCTAGGCAGGCCTCCCATGCTGGGAGAGCCTCCACTTCCCCCAACTGTCCAAGGGCCTCAGGAGCACACTTCGAGGGAGTGTGGGTCTGACAGGCAGAACGGCCCGAGTGAGGAACGTGGATGGCAGGCCAAAGCCAGCCCTAGGGCCTGTTCTGGCCTAGGCCACTGCCAGCCAGCAGGGCCTCAACAGAGCACAGTTCATTCGAGTAGGCCCCAGGCGGTTGCCTGTGTGTCTCTTGCACTGCTGGGAAGCTGCAGGTCCAGAGGCTGTGTGTGCCCGGGGCCACTGGGGCCTGAGCACAAAACCGTAAGGCCCCTTCTCTCAAGCAGGACTCCTGCCACCTCTGTGCTGCCTGCCACACCCCCTTGCTGCCCGCACTGTCTTCACTGCTGGCAGGCCTCTGTGTGCACAGCCCAGTCTCTGCCAAGGGAACAAGGGGCTTGCTCGCCCCTTGCTAGGACCTTCTCCTACAGCACTCTGGACCAGGGCACACACGCCCCTGGACCAGCAGCCTGCAAGGAAGCTGCAGCTGAGCCAGCCACAAAGGCCTGCAGCCCTGGGCAGGGAGCCTTCTGCTAAGGACAGCTTTCCCACTCCAAAGCCCTGCAGGAGTTCCTGGAGCCTCAGGCCTGCAGCGTTGTCCATCACAGAGCACTGGGTGCCCAAAGCCTCCCCTGCGGCTTCCGAGCACCCTGCAGCCCACAGGCCCTTGGCCCCCACTCTGTTGCCAGAGGCAAGTCCTAGGCAGGACTCTCGAGCTTGTAGAGCCACAGGGCCTCCAGCTTGGAAACCTGCTCAGGAACTCAGTGGCAGCCAGGCTTTACCTTCCATGCTTGCCGGCCAGCAGATGGAGCCCTCGCTCCACCGAAAAACTCTCTGCTTTGCCTTCAGCCAGGGAATCGCCTAGCTCAGCTCTCTCTGCCTCAAGCAGAAACTCGAGGGTGCATCCAGCCTGCAGAAAGAAGAGTGCCTTTTCCTGAGCACTGCTCTGCTCTGGCAGCTCCCTGAAGGCCTCCTGGCGCCTTCTCTGCCCTCACACAGTCGTGCCATTCGGCCCACCCGGGGAGCAAAGGTCCCCCTCGGCATGGCTCAGGGTATGGCCTGTGTGTGTTTTCAGGGCTGGGAAAGGGCCGATCCAGAAGCTGGGTGTGCACTTGGGAATGGGGCCTGGTGGGCCTAGCCGGCCTTCCCTGGTTGGGAAGCAGGAGATCTGGGGCCTCCGAGCTGCATGCACATCCCCTCCCTGGATGCCCCTCTTGCTTCTTCGCTGCTGCCAAGCCTCTCTCACCCCACGTGCATCTCATCGAAAGGAGCAGGCTGCTTGCCATTCTTTGCAAGGACCTCACCCCACAGGCCTCGTTTCCTTGAACGGGAGTGCACACTGACCCAGAGCCTCCAGAGGAGCTGCTGTCTCTCCAGCCACAAAGGCGTGCAGCCGAATCCACGACAGCCTGCTGCATGGAGGGCGTCTATGGGAGAGGGCCATACATCCCAGGTGGGTGCCTCTCTGGCACCCCGCTTTCCATGGGCAAACACTGTGTGTGCCAAGTGTCTCCTGTGTGCAGAAAATGTAGCCCCGGTGCCCGCGGTGCAGGGAATCCTCTTTGGACCCAGAGCAATGTGCTAGGCAGGCCTCCCATGCTGGGAGAGCCTCCACTTCCCCCAACTGTCCAAGGGCCTCAGGAGCACACTTCGAGGGAGTGTGGGTCTGACAGGCAGAACGGCCCGAGTGAGGAACGTGGATGGCAGGCCAAAGCCAGCCCTAGGGCCTGTTCTGGCCTAGGCCACTGCCAGCCAGCAGGGCCTCAACAGAGCACAGTTCATTCGAGTAGGCCCCAGGCGGTTGCCTGTGTGTCTCTTGCACTGCTGGGAAGCTGCAGGTCCAGAGGCTGTGTGTGCCCGGGGCCACTGGGGCCTGAGCACAAAACCGTAAGGCCCCTTCTCTCAAGCAGGACTCCTGCCACCTCTGTGCTGCCTGCCACACCCCCTTGCTGCCCGCACTGTCTTCACTGCTGGCAGGCCTCTGTGTGCACAGCCCAGTCTCTGCCAAGGGAACAAGGGGCTTGCTCGCCCCTTGCTAGGACCTTCTCCTACAGCACTCTGGACCAGGGCACACACGCCCCTGGACCAGCAGCCTGCAAGGAAGCTGCAGCTGAGCCAGCCACAAAGGCCTGCAGCCCTGGGCAGGGAGCCTTCTGCTAAGGACAGCTTTCCCACTCCAAAGCCCTGCAGGAGTTCCTGGAGCCTCAGGCCTGCAGCGTTGTCCATCACAGAGCACTGGGTGCCCAAAGCCTCCCCTGCGGCTTCCGAGCACCCTGCAGCCCACAGGCCCTTGGCCCCCACTCTGTTGCCAGAGGCAAGTCCTAGGCAGGACTCTCGAGCTTGTAGAGCCACAGGGCCTCCAGCTTGGAAACCTGCTCAGGAACTCAGTGGCAGCCAGGCTTTACCTTCCATGCTTGCCGGCCAGCAGATGGAGCCCTCGCTCCACCGAAAAACTCTCTGCTTTGCCTTCAGCCAGGGAATCGCCTAGCTCAGCTCTCTCTGCCTCAAGCAGAAACTCGAGGGTGCATCCAGCCTGCAGAAAGAAGAGTGCCTTTTCCTGAGCACTGCTCTGCTCTGGCAGCTCCCTGAAGGCCTCCTGGCGCCTTCTCTGCCCTCACACAGTCGTGCTATTCGGCCCACCCGGGGAGCTAAGGTCCACGGGGAGCAGGGCTCAGGGTATGGCCTGTGTGTGTTTTCAGGGCTGGGAAAGGGCCGATCCAGAAGCTGGGTGTGCACTTGGGAATGGGGCCTGGTGGGCCTAGCCGGCCTTCCCTGGTTGGGAAGCAGGAGATCTGGGGCCTCCGAGCTGCATGCACATCCCCTCCCTGGATGCCCCTCTTGCTTCTTCGCTGCTGCCAAGCCTCTCTCACCCCACGTGCGTCTCATCGAAAGGAGCAGGCTGCTTGCCATTCTTTGCAAGGACCTCACCCCACAGGCCTCGTTTCCTCGAACGGGAGTGCACACTGACCCAGAGCCTCCAGAGGAGCTGCTGTCTCTCCAGCCACAAAGGCGTGCAGCCGAATCCACGACAGCCTGCTGCATGGAGGGCGTCTATGGGAGAGGGCCATACATCCCAGGTGGGTGCCTCCCTGGCACCCCGCTTTCCATGGGCAAACACTGTGTGTGCCAAGTGTCTCCTGTGTGCAGAAAATGTAGCCCCGGTGCCCGCGGTGCAGGGAATCCTCTTTGGACCCAGAGCAATGTGCTAGGCAGGCCTCCCATGCTGGGAGAGCCTCCACTTCCCCCAACTGTCCAAGGGCCTCAGGAGCACACTTCGAGGGAGTGTGGGTCTGACAGGCAGAACGGCCCGAGTGAGGAACGTGGATGGCAGGCCAAAGCCAGCCCTAGGGCCTGTTCTGGCCTAGGCCACTGCCAGCCAGCAGGGCCTCAACAGAGCACAGTTCATTCGAGTAGGCCCCAGGCGGTTGCCTGTGTGTCTCTTGCACTGCTGGGAAGCTGCAGGTCCAGAGGCTGTGTGTGCCCGGGGCCACTGGGGCCTGAGCACAAAACCGTAAGGCCCCTTCTCTCAAGCAGGACTCCTGCCACCTCTGTGCTGCCTGCCACACCCCCTTGCTGCCCGCACTGTCTTCACTGCTGGCAGGCCTCTGTGTGCACAGCCCAGTCTCTGCCAAGGGAACAAGGGGCTTGCTCGCCCCTTGCTAGGACCTTCTCCTACAGCACTCTGGACCAGGGCACACACGCCCCTGGACCAGCAGCCTGCAAGGAAGCTGCAGCTGAGCCAGCCACAAAGGCCTGCAGCCCTGGGCAGGGAGCCTTCTGCTAAGGACAGCTTTCCCACTCCAAAGCCCTGCAGGAGTTCCTGGAGCCTCAGGCCTGCAGCGTTGTCCATCACAGAGCACTGGGTGCCCAAAGCCTCCCCTGCGGCTTCCGAGCACCCTGCAGCCCACAGGCCCTTGGCCCCCACTCTGTTGCCAGAGGCAAGTCCTAGGCAGGACTCTCGAGCTTGTAGAGCCACAGGGCCTCCAGCTTGGAAACCTGCTCAGGAACTCAGTGGCAGCCAGGCTTTACCTTCCATGCTTGCCGGCCAGCAGATGGAGCCCTCGCTCCACCGAAAAACTCTCTGCTTTGCCTTCAGCCAGGGAATCGCCTAGCTCAGCTCTCTCTGCCTCAAGCAGAAACTCGAGGGTGCATCCAGCCTGCAGAAAGAAGAGTGCCTTTTCCTGAGCACTGCTCTGCTCTGGCAGCTCCCTGAAGGCCTCCTGGCGCCTTCTCTGCCCTCACACAGTCGTGCCATTCGGCCCACCCGGGGAGCAAAGGTCCCCCTCGGCATGGCTCAGGGTATGGCCTGTGTGTGTTTTCAGGGCTGGGAAAGGGCCGATCCAGAAGCTGGGTGTGCACTTGGGAATGGGGCCTGGTGGGCCTAGCCGGCCTTCCCTGGTTGGGAAGCAGGAGATCTGGGGCCTCCGAGCTGCATGCACATCCCCTCCCTGGATGCCCCTCTTGCTTCTTCGCTGCTGCCAAGCCTCTCTCACCCCACGTGCATCTCATCGAAAGGAGCAGGCTGCTTGCCATTCTTTGCAAGGACCTCACCCCACAGGCCTCGTTTCCTTGAACGGGAGTGCACACTGACCCAGAGCCTCCAGAGGAGCTGCTGTCTCTCCAGCCACAAAGGCGTGCAGCCGAATCCACGACAGCCTGCTGCATGGAGGGCGTCTATGGGAGAGGGCCATACATCCCAGGTGGGTGCCTCTCTGGCACCCCGCTTTCCATGGGCAAACACTGTGTGTGCCAAGTGTCTCCTGTGTGCAGAAAATGTAGCCCCGGTGCCCGCGGTGCAGGGAATCCTCTTTGGACCCAGAGCAATGTGCTAGGCAGGCCTCCCATGCTGGGAGAGCCTCCACTTCCCCCAACTGTCCAAGGGCCTCAGGAGCACACTTCGAGGGAGTGTGGGTCTGACAGGCAGAACGGCCCGAGTGAGGAACGTGGATGGCAGGCCAAAGCCAGCCCTAGGGCCTGTTCTGGCCTAGGCCACTGCCAGCCAGCAGGGCCTCAACAGAGCACAGTTCATTCGAGTAGGCCCCAGGCGGTTGCCTGTGTGTCTCTTGCACTGCTGGGAAGCTGCAGGTCCAGAGGCTGTGTGTGCCCGGGGCCACTGGGGCCTGAGCACAAAACCGTAAGGCCCCTTCTCTCAAGCAGGACTCCTGCCACCTCTGTGCTGCCTGCCACACCCCCTTGCTGCCCGCACTGTCTTCACTGCTGGCAGGCCTCTGTGTGCACAGCCCAGTCTCTGCCAAGGGAACAAGGGGCTTGCTCGCCCCTTGCTAGGACCTTCTCCTACAGCACTCTGGACCAGGGCACACACGCCCCTGGACCAGCAGCCTGCAAGGAAGCTGCAGCTGAGCCAGCCACAAAGGCCTGCAGCCCTGGGCAGGGAGCCTTCTGCTAAGGACAGCTTTCCCACTCCAAAGCCCTGCAGGAGTTCCTGGAGCCTCAGGCCTGCAGCGTTGTCCATCACAGAGCACTGGGTGCCCAAAGCCTCCCCTGCGGCTTCCGAGCACCCTGCAGCCCACAGGCCCTTGGCCCCCACTCTGTTGCCAGAGGCAAGTCCTAGGCAGGACTCTCGAGCTTGTAGAGCCACAGGGCCTCCAGCTTGGAAACCTGCTCAGGAACTCAGTGGCAGCCAGGCTTTACCTTCCATGCTTGCCGGCCAGCAGATGGAGCCCTCGCTCCACCGAAAAACTCTCTGCTTTGCCTTCAGCCAGGGAATCGCCTAGCTCAGCTCTCTCTGCCTCAAGCAGAAACTCGAGGGTGCATCCAGCCTGCAGAAAGAAGAGTGCCTTTTCCTGAGCACTGCTCTGCTCTGGCAGCTCCCTGAAGGCCTCCTGGCGCCTTCTCTGCCCTCACACAGTCGTGCTATTCGGCCCACCCGGGGAGCTAAGGTCCACGGGGAGCAGGGCTCAGGGTATGGCCTGTGTGTGTTTTCAGGGCTGGGAAAGGGCCGATCCAGAAGCTGGGTGTGCACTTGGGAATGGGGCCTGGTGGGCCTAGCCGGCCTTCCCTGGTTGGGAAGCAGGAGATCTGGGGCCTCCGAGCTGCATGCACATCCCCTCCCTGGATGCCCCTCTTGCTTCTTCGCTGCTGCCAAGCCTCTCTCACCCCACGTGCGTCTCATCGAAAGGAGCAGGCTGCTTGCCATTCTTTGCAAGGACCTCACCCCACAGGCCTCGTTTCCTCGAACGGGAGTGCACACTGACCCAGAGCCTCCAGAGGAGCTGCTGTCTCTCCAGCCACAAAGGCGTGCAGCCGAATCCACGACAGCCTGCTGCATGGAGGGCGTCTATGGGAGAGGGCCATACATCCCAGGTGGGTGCCTCCCTGGCACCCCGCTTTCCATGGGCAAACACTGTGTGTGCCAAGTGTCTCCTGTGTGCAGAAAATGTAGCCCCGGTGCCCGCGGTGCAGGGAATCCTCTTTGGACCCAGAGCAATGTGCTAGGCAGGCCTCCCATGCTGGGAGAGCCTCCACTTCCCCCAACTGTCCAAGGGCCTCAGGAGCACACTTCGAGGGAGTGTGGGTCTGACAGGCAGAACGGCCCGAGTGAGGAACGTGGATGGCAGGCCAAAGCCAGCCCTAGGGCCTGTTCTGGCCTAGGCCACTGCCAGCCAGCAGGGCCTCAACAGAGCACAGTTCATTCGAGTAGGCCCCAGGCGGTTGCCTGTGTGTCTCTTGCACTGCTGGGAAGCTGCAGGTCCAGAGGCTGTGTGTGCCCGGGGCCACTGGGGCCTGAGCACAAAACCGTAAGGCCCCTTCTCTCAAGCAGGACTCCTGCCACCTCTGTGCTGCCTGCCACACCCCCTTGCTGCCCGCACTGTCTTCACTGCTGGCAGGCCTCTGTGTGCACAGCCCAGTCTCTGCCAAGGGAACAAGGGGCTTGCTCGCCCCTTGCTAGGACCTTCTCCTACAGCACTCTGGACCAGGGCACACACGCCCCTGGACCAGCAGCCTGCAAGGAAGCTGCAGCTGAGCCAGCCACAAAGGCCTGCAGCCCTGGGCAGGGAGCCTTCTGCTAAGGACAGCTTTCCCACTCCAAAGCCCTGCAGGAGTTCCTGGAGCCTCAGGCCTGCAGCGTTGTCCATCACAGAGCACTGGGTGCCCAAAGCCTCCCCTGCGGCTTCCGAGCACCCTGCAGCCCACAGGCCCTTGGCCCCCACTCTGTTGCCAGAGGCAAGTCCTAGGCAGGACTCTCGAGCTTGTAGAGCCACAGGGCCTCCAGCTTGGAAACCTGCTCAGGAACTCAGTGGCAGCCAGGCTTTACCTTCCATGCTTGCCGGCCAGCAGATGGAGCCCTCGCTCCACCGAAAAACTCTCTGCTTTGCCTTCAGCCAGGGAATCGCCTAGCTCAGCTCTCTCTGCCTCAAGCAGAAACTCGAGGGTGCATCCAGCCTGCAGAAAGAAGAGTGCCTTTTCCTGAGCACTGCTCTGCTCTGGCAGCTCCCTGAAGGCCTCCTGGCGCCTTCTCTGCCCTCACACAGTCGTGCCATTCGGCCCACCCGGGGAGCAAAGGTCCCCCTCGGCATGGCTCAGGGTATGGCCTGTGTGTGTTTTCAGGGCTGGGAAAGGGCCGATCCAGAAGCTGGGTGTGCACTTGGGAATGGGGCCTGGTGGGCATAGCCGGCCTTCCCTGGTTGGGAAGCAGGAGATCTGGGGCCTCCGAGCTGCATGCACATCCCCTCCCTGGATGCCCCTCTTGCTTCTTCGCTGCTGCCAAGCCTCTCTCACCCCACGTGCATCTCATCGAAAGGAGCAGGCTGCTTGCCATTCTTTGCAAGGACCTCACCCCACAGGCCTTGTTTCCTCGAACGGGAGTGCACACTGACCCAGAGCCTCCAGAGGAGCTGCTGTCTCTCCAGCCACAAAGGCCTGCAGCCGAATCCACGACAGCCTGCTGCATGGAGGGCGTCTATGGGAGAGGGCCATACATCCCAGGTGGGTGCCTCTCTGGCACCCCGCTTTCCATGGGCAAACACTGTGTGTGCCAAGTGTCTCCTGTGTGCAGAAAATGTAGCCCCGGTGCCCGCGGTGCAGGGAATCCTCTTTGGACCCAGAGCAATGTGCTAGGCAGGCCTCCCATGCTGGGAGAGCCTCCACTTCCCCCAACTGTCCAAGGGCCTCAGGAGCACACTTCGAGGGAGTGTGGGTCTGACAGGCAGAACGGCCCGAGTGAGGAACGTGGATGGCAGGCCAAAGCCAGCCCTAGGGCCTGTTCTGGCCTAGGCCACTGCCAGCCAGCAGGGCCTCAACAGAGCACAGTTCATTCGAGTAGGCCCCAGGCGGTTGCCTGTGTGTCTCTTGCACTGCTGGGAAGCTGCAGGTCCAGAGGCTGTGTGTGCCCGGGGCCACTGGGGCCTGAGCACAAAACCGTAAGGCCCCTTCTCTCAAGCAGGACTCCTGCCACCTCTGTGCTGCCTGCCACACCCCCTTGCTGCCCGCACTGTCTTCACTGCTGGCAGGCCTCTGTGTGCACAGCCCAGTCTCTGCCAAGGGAACAAGGGGCTTGCTCGCCCCTTGCTAGGACCTTCTCCTACAGCACTCTGGACCAGGGCACACACGCCCCTGGACCAGCAGCCTGCAAGGAAGCTGCAGCTGAGCCAGCCACAAAGGCCTGCAGCCCTGGGCAGGGAGCCTTCTGCTAAGGACAGCTTTCCCACTCCAAAGCCCTGCAGGAGTTCGTGGAGCCTCAGGCCTGCAGCGTTGTCCATCACAGAGCACTGGGTGCCCAAAGCCTCCCCTGCGGCTTCCGAGCACCCTGCAGCCCACAGGCCCTTGGCCCCCACTCTGTTGCCAGAGGCAAGTCCTAGGCAGGACTCTCGAGCTTGTAGAGCCACAGGGCCTCCAGCTTGGAAACCTGCTCAGGAACTCAGTGGCAGCCAGGCTTTACCTTCCATGCTTGCCGGCCAGCAGATGGAGCCCTCGCTCCACCGAAAAACTCTCTGCTTTGCCTTCAGCCAGGGAATCGCCTAGCTCAGCTCTCTCTGCCTCAAGCAGAAACTCCAGGGTGCATCCAGCCTGCAGAAAGAAGAGTGCCTTTTCCTGAGCACTGCTCTGCTCTGGCAGCTCCCTGAAGGCCTCCTGGCGCCTTCTCTGCCCTCACACAGTCGTGCTATTCGGCCCACCCGGGGAGCTAAGGTCCACGGGGAGCAGGGCTCAGGGTATGGCCTGTGTGTGTTTTCAGGGCTGGGAAAGGGCCGATCCAGAAGCTGGGTGTGCACTTGGGAATGGGGCCTGGTGGGCCTAGCCGGCCTTCCCTGGTTGGGAAGCAGGAGATCTGGGGCCTCCGAGCTGCATGCACATCCCCTCCCTGGATGCCCCTCTTGCTTCTTCGCTGCTGCCAAGCCTCTCTCACCCCACGTGCGTCTCATCGAAAGGAGCAGGCTGCTTGCCATTCTTTGCAAGGACCTCACCCCACAGGCCTCGTTTCCTCGAACGGGAGTGCACACTGACCCAGAGCCTCCAGAGGAGCTGCTGTCTCTCCAGCCACAAAGGCGTGCAGCCGAATCCACGACAGCCTGCTGCATGGAGGGCGTCTATGGGAGAGGGCCATACATCCCAGGTGGGTGCCTCCCTGGCACCCCGCTTTCCATGGGCAAACACTGTGTGTGCCAAGTGTCTCCTGTGTGCAGAAAATGTAGCCCCGGTGCCCGCGGTGCAGGGAATCCTCTTTGGACCCAGAGCAATGTGCTAGGCAGGCCTCCCATGCTGGGAGAGCCTCCACTTCCCCCAACTGTCCAAGGGCCTCAGGAGCACACTTCGAGGGAGTGTGGGTCTGACAGGCAGAACGGCCCGAGTGAGGAACGTGGATGGCAGGCCAAAGCCAGCCCTAGGGCCTGTTCTGGCCTAGGCCACTGCCAGCCAGCAGGGCCTCAACAGAGCACAGTTCATTCGAGTAGGCCCCAGGCGGTTGCCTGTGTGTCTCTTGCACTGCTGGGAAGCTGCAGGTCCAGAGGCTGTGTGTGCCCGGGGCCACTGGGGCCTGAGCACAAAACCGTAAGGCCCCTTCTCTCAAGCAGGACTCCTGCCACCTCTGTGCTGCCTGCCACACCCCCTTGCTGCCCGCACTGTCTTCACTGCTGGCAGGCCTCTGTGTGCACAGCCCAGTCTCTGCCAAGGGAACAAGGGGCTTGCTCGCCCCTTGCTAGGACCTTCTCCTACAGCACTCTGGACCAGGGCACACACGCCCCTGGACCAGCAGCCTGCAAGGAAGCTGCAGCTGAGCCAGCCACAAAGGCCTGCAGCCCTGGGCAGGGAGCCTTCTGCTAAGGACAGCTTTCCCACTCCAAAGCCCTGCAGGAGTTCCTGGAGCCTCAGGCCTGCAGCGTTGTCCATCACAGAGCACTGGGTGCCCAAAGCCTCCCCTGCGGCTTCCGAGCACCCTGCAGCCCACAGGCCCTTGGCCCCCACTCTGTTGCCAGAGGCAAGTCCTAGGCAGGACTCTCGAGCTTGTAGAGCCACAGGGCCTCCAGCTTGGAAACCTGCTCAGGAACTCAGTGGCAGCCAGGCTTTACCTTCCATGCTTGCCGGCCAGCAGATGGAGCCCTCGCTCCACCGAAAAACTCTCTGCTTTGCCTTCAGCCAGGGAATCGCCTAGCTCAGCTCTCTCTGCCTCAAGCAGAAACTCGAGGGTGCATCCAGCCTGCAGAAAGAAGAGTGCCTTTTCCTGAGCACTGCTCTGCTCTGGCAGCTCCCTGAAGGCCTCCTGGCGCCTTCTCTGCCTCACACAGTCGTGCCATTCGGCCCACCCGGGGAGCAAAGGTCCCCCTCGGCATGGCTCAGGGTATGGCCTGTGTGTGTTTTCAGGGCTGGAAAGGGCCGATCCAGAAGCTGGTGTGCACTTGGGAATGGGGCCTGGTGGGCATAGCCGGCCTTCCCTGGTTGGGAAGCAGGAGATCTGGGGCCTCCGAGCTGCATGCACATCCCCTCCCTGGATGCCCCTCTTGCTTCTTCGCTGCTGCCAAGCCTCTCTCATCCCACGTGCGTCTCATCGAAAGGAGCAGGCTGCTTGCCATTCTTTGCAAGGACCTCACCCCACAGGCCTCGTTTCCTCGAACGGGAGTGCACACTGACCCAGAGCCTCCAGAGAGCTGCTGTCTCTCCAGCCACAAAGGCGTGCAGCCGAATCCACGACAGCCTGCTGCATGGAGGGCGTCTATGGGAGAGGGCCATACATCCCAGGTGGGTGCCTCCCTGGCACCCCGCTTTCCATGGGCTAACACTGTGTGTGCCAAGTGTCTCCTGTGTGCAGAAAATGTAGCCCCGGTGCCCGCGGTGCAGGGAATCCTCTTTGGACCCAGAGCAATGTGCTAGGCAGGCCTCCCATGCTGGGAGAGCCTCCACTTCCCCCAACTGTCCAAGGGCCTCAGGAGCACACTTCGAGGGAGTGTGGGTCTGACAGGCAGAACGGCCCGAGTGAGGAACGTGGATGGCAGGCCAAAGCCAGCTCTAGGGCCTGTTCTGGCCTAGGCCACTGCCAGCCAGCAGGGCCTCAACAGAGCACAGTTCATTCGAGTAGGCCCCAGGGGTTGCCTGTGTGTCTCTTGCACTGCTGGAAGCTGCAGGTCCAGAGGCTGTGTGTGCCCGGGGCCACTGGGGCCTGAGCACAAAACAGTCAGGACCCCACTCTCAAGCAGGACTCCTGCCACCTCTGTGCTGCCTGCCACACCCCTTGCTGCCCGCACTGTCTTCACTGCTGGCAGGCCTCTGTGTGCACAGCCCAGTCTCTGCCAAGGGAACAAGGGGCTTGCTCGCCCTTGCTAGGACCTCCTCCTACAGCACTCTGGACCAGGGCACACACGCCCCTGGACCAGCAGCCTGCAAGGAAGCTGCAGCTGAGCCAGCCACAAAGGCCTGCAGCCCTGGGCAGGGAGCCTTCTGCTAAGGACAGCTTTCCACTCCAAAGGCCTGCAGGAGTTCCTGAGGCCTCAGGTCTGCAGCGTTGTCCATCACAGAGCACTGGGTGCCCAAAGCCTCCCTGCGGCTTCCGAGCACCCTGCAGCCCACAGGCCCTTGGCCCCCACTCTGTTGCCAGAGGCAAGTCCTAGGCAGGACTCTCGAGCTTGTAGAGCCACAGGGCCTCCAGCTTGGAAACCTGCTCAGGAACTCAGTGGCAGCCAGGCTTCACCTTCCATGCTTGGCGGCTAGCAGATGGAGCCCTCGCTCCACCGATAAAAACTCTCTGCTTTGCCTTCAGCCAGGGAATCGCCTAGCTCAGCTCTCTCTGCCTCAAGCAGAAACTCGAGGGTGCATCCAGCCTGCAGAAAGAAGAGTGCCTTTTCCTGAGCACTGCTCTGCTCTGGCAGCTCCCTGAAAGCCTCCTGGTGCCTTCTCTGCCCTCACACAGTCGTGCTATTCGGCCCACCCGGGAGCTAAGGTCCACGGGGAGCAGGGCTCAGGGTATGGCCTGTGTGTGTTTTCAGGGCTGGGAAAGGGCCGATCCAGAAGCTGGGTGTGCACTTGGGAATGGGGCCTGGTGGGCCTAGCCGGCCTTCCCTGGGTGGGAAGCAGGAGATCTGGGGCCTCCGAGCTGCATGCACATCCCCTCCCTGGATGCCCCTCTTGCTTCTTCGCTGCTGCAAGCCTCTCTCACCCCACGTGCATCTCATCGAAAGGAGCAGGCTGCTTGCCATTCTTTGCAAGGACCTCACCCCACAGGCCTCGTTTCCTCGAACGGGAGTGCACACTGACCCAGAGCCTCAAGAGCCTCCAGAGGAGCTGCTGTCTCTCCAGCCACAAAGGCGTGCAGCCGAATCCACGACAGCCTGCTGCATGGAGGGCGTCTATGGGAGAGGGCCATACATCCCAGGTGGGTGCCTCCCTGGCACCCCGCTTTCCATGGGCAAACACTGTGTGTGCCAAGTGTCTCCTGTGTGCAGAAAATGTAGCCCCGGTGCCCGCGGTGCAGGGAATCCTCTTTGGACCCAGAGCAATGTGCTAGGCAGGCCTCCCATGCTGGGAGAGCCTCCACTTCCCCCAACTGTCCAAGGGCCTCAGGAGCACACTTCGAGGGAGTGTGGGTCTGACAGGCAGAACGGCCCGAGTGAGGAACGTGGATGGCAGGCCAAAGCCAGCCCTAGGGCCTGTTCTGGCCTAGGCCACTGCCAGCCAGCAGGGCCTCAACAGAGCACAGTTCATTCGAGTAGGCCCCAGGCGGTTGCCTGTGTGTCTCTTGCACTGCTGGGAAGCTGCAGGTCCAGAGGCTGTGTGTGCCCGGGGCCACTGGGGCCTGAGCACAAAACCGTAAGGCCCCTTCTCTCAAGCAGGACTCCTGCCACCTCTGTGCTGCCTGCCACACCCCCTTGCTGCCCGCACTGTCTTCACTGCTGGCAGGCCTCTGTGTGCACAGCCCAGTCTCTGCCAAGGGAACAAGGGGCTTGCTCGCCCCTTGCTAGGACCTTCTCCTACAGCACTCTGGACCAGGGCACACACGCCCCTGGACCAGCAGCCTGCAAGGAAGCTGCAGCTGAGCCAGCCACAAAGGCCTGCAGCCCTGGGCAGAGAGCCTTCTGCTAAGGACAGCTTTCCCACTCCAAAGCCCTGCAGGAGTTCGTGGAGCCTCAGGCCTGCAGCGTTGTCCATCACAGAGCACTGGGTGCCCAAAGCCTCCCCTGCGGCTTCCGAGCACCCTGCAGCCCACAGGCCCTTGGCCCCACTCTGTTGCCAGAGGCAAGTCCTAGGCAGGACTCTCGAGCTTGTAGAGCCACAGGGCCTCCAGCTTGGAAACCTGCTCAGGAACTCAGTGGCAGCCAGGCTTTACCTTCCATGCTTGCCGGCCAGCAGATGGAGCCCTCGCTCCACCGAAAAACTCTCTGCTTTGCCTTCAGCCAGGGAATCGCCTAGCTCAGCTCTCTCTGCCTCAAGCAGAAACTCGAGGGTGCATCCAGCCTGCAGAAAGAAGAGTGCCTTTTCCTGAGCACTGCTCTGCTCTGGCAGCTCCCTGAAGGCCTCCTGGCGCCTTCTCTGCCCTCACACAGTCGTGCCATTCGGCCCACCCGGGGAGCAAAGGTCCCCCTCGGCATGGCTCAGGGTATGGCCTGTGTGTGTTTTCAGGGCTGGGAAAGGGCCGATCCAGAAGCTGGGTGTGCACTTGGGAATGGGGCCTGGTGGGCATAGCCGGCCTTCCCTGGTTGGGAAGCAGGAGATCTGGGGCCTCCGAGCTGCATGCACATCCCCTCCCTGGATGCCCCTCTTGCTTCTTCGCTGCTGCCAAGCCTCTCTCACCCCACGTGCGTCTCATCGAAAGGAGCAGGCTGCTTGCCATTCTTTGCAAGGACCTCACCCCACAGGCCTCGTTTCCTCGAACGGGAGTGCACACTGACCCAGAGCCTCCAGAGGAGCTGCTGTCTCTCCAGCCACAAAGGCGTGCAGCCGAATCCACGACAGCCTGCTGCATGGAGGGCGTCTATGGGAGAGGGCCATACATCCCAGGTGGGTGCCTCCCTGGCACCCCGCTTTCCATGGGCAAACACTGTGTGTGCCAAGTGTCTCCTGTGTGCAGAAAATGTAGCCCCGGTGCCCGCGGTGCAGGGAATCCTCTTTGGACCCAGAGCAATGTGCTAGGCAGGCCTCCCATGCTGGGAGAGCCTCCACTTCCCCCAACTGTCCAAGGGCCTCAGGAGCACACTTCGAGGGAGTGTGGGTCTGACAGGCAGAACGGCCCGAGTGAGGAACGTGGATGGCAGGCCAAAGCCAGCCTAGGGCCTGTTCTGGCCTAGGCCACTGCCAGCCAGCAGGGCCTCAACAGAGCACAGTTCATTCGAGTAGGCCCCAGGCGGTTGCCTGTGTGTCTCTTGCACTGCTGGAAGCTGCAGGTCCAGAGGCTGTGTGTGCCCGGGGCCACTGGGGCCTGAGCACAAAACCGTAAGGCCCCTTCTCTCAAGCAGGACTCCTGCCACCTCTGTGCTGCCTGCCACACCCCCTTGCTGCCCGCACTGTCTTCACTGCTGGCAGGCCTCTGTGTGCACAGCCCAGTCTCTGCCAAGGGAACAAGGGGCTTGCTCGCCCCTTGCTAGGACCTTCTCCTACAGCACTCTGGACCAGGGCACACACGCCCCTGGACCAGCAGCCTGCAAGGAAGCTGCAGCTGAGCCAGCCACAAAGGCCTGCAGCCCTGGGCAGGGAGCCTTCTGCTAAGGACAGCTTTCCCACTCCAAAGCCCTGCAGGAGTTCCTGGAGCCTCAGGCCTGCAGCGTTGTCCATCACAGAGCACTGGGTGCCCAAAGCCTCCCCTGCGGCTTCCGAGCACCCTGCAGCCCACAGGCCCTTGGCCCCCACTCTGTTGCCAGAGGCAAGTCCTAGGCAGGACTCTCGAGCTTGTAGAGCCACAGGGCCTCCAGCTTGGAAACCTGCTCAGGAACTCAGTGGCAGCCAGGCTTTACCTTCCATGCTTGCCGGCCAGCAGATGGAGCCCTCGCTCCACCGAAAAACTCTCTGCTTTGCCTTCAGCCAGGGAATCGCCTAGCTCAGCTCTCTCTGCCTCAAGCAGAAACTCGAGGGTGCATCCAGCCTGCAGAAAGAAGAGTGCCTTTTCCTGAGCACTGCTCTGCTCTGGCAGCTCCCTGAAGGCCTCCTGGCGCCTTCTCTGCCCTCACACAGTCGTGCCATTCGGCCCACCCGGGGAGCAAAGGTCCCCCTCGGCATGGCTCAGGGTATGGCCTGTGTGTGTTTTCAGGGCTGGGAAAGGGCCGATCCAGAAGCTGGGTGTGCACTTGGAATGGGGCCTGGTGGGCATAGCCGGCCTTCCCA